>NC_025994.2:57612912-57750484 GCF_000442705.2 Elaeis guineensis
AAGATCATCTCTCCATTTCTCAACCTCCTGCTCTCCTCAAGACCTACATAGAAGTACACAAATGAGTACTAGAACCAGAGTAAAGTACCCAACTAGATGCAGAAGAAACCGTAAGGTTAAATTTTATAACGAGCATACCTCCAGAATGACCATCCTTCTTGTTCTTTAGGGTGGTCAGGTACTGAGGATAGTTTTGCTTTCAATGGCCGTCTGATTGGCAGTGAAAATATTTTTCCTTATCAGCAGCCTTCTTTTTCGGTTCTGTCTTCTTCTTCTTGCCATCCACTTTCTGCTTCTTCACAGATTTTTTTTCTTTCCAAAAACTTTTTCTTGGAAGAAGTCTGCTCCACAGTAAGAACTGAGCCTTTTGAACCCTTCATAGAAAGCTCAACCGTAACCAGCATGTTCATTAACTCGGCCAAGGTACACTGCATCTTATGCATATGAAAATTCATAATAAACTGACCATATGCATCAGATAAGGACTGAAGGATCACATTAATCTAAAATCCTTGTCTAAGATGATATCGAGTTTTTCAAGCTCCTCAAAGTCCTTGATCATTGTCAAACAATGATCTTGGACTGACTGTCCATCACGCATCTTGGCCTTAAAAAGTCTTTGACAGACTTGATACTTGGCCTCGGACTCTGTTCACCAAACAACTCTTGCAGGTGAGCCAACATTTGGCGGGTAGTCAAAATGTTCTCATGCTGACGCTGCAAGTCATCAGACATTGTACCCAACATGTAGTATCTTACTTTGTTATCATCATCCATCCACCTTTTCAGAGATACTCTCTGTTCAGCAGTCAGACGTGCTGGTATGGCAGGTGGGTCCTTGTCCAAGATGAGTCAATTTTTTAGAACTCAGAATAATTCTGTAGTTCCTCACCCAGTCCTTGAAATTGGGTCCAGTCAATCTGTGGGTGTCTAGTATTTTAGTCAGGGGGTTGGAGGTAGATATATTTTCTGTAGAGAGTCAAAAGTTTCTAGTTAGATTTTGTAATCAAACTTAATCAATTTGTTTATGAATTTTATTTTTAAACAAATTAGGCTTCCACTATTTTCTCAGATCCCTACACTCCATTGGTAGAGATGTGAAAATCTTCGTGATCAGTGATTTCTAGTGGGTGGTGCGGTCTCACCAACTGGCTCATCACCTCACCTAACAGTTATTGGTGATAGGTCAACCGATGAGTGGACAACTCTTGTCCAATGATTCTCTAACCATGGTGCATCCAAAACTTGATCTCTAACTCATGAAGTCACCATGTCCAAAATATTGCTCCAATCTTTAGTTAAGTCAGATCCACCATTTGCATGAACAGATTCCTGATTGGGTCCCTCACCGTATCCAGAATATTGGGCCCAACCCATCCTCTAATTCATAGCATCCAATGCCTAATGGATATGGTTGCATCTTTTCGGTGCAACTGAGCCACTATAACCAACCGAGAACAATCAACCTGAGAAGGGCCCGCACATCCACAATGGTGGAAGACCTAGACTTAATATTTTCTTAGAAAGATTTGATTTAGATCTCATTAAACTTAACTTGACATAGTCATAACAATTATGACTAACCTAGTGGCATGGGTCAGCTCAAATTTTTAGCCACCTCAAATCAGAACTGGGTCGACACATATGGCCAATAAGTGAGATCGGTGGAAGGAATATGCCATTAACTCGACAAGAACGTATTCGAGTCGAGTAGCTCTCAATTAAAAACTAGTCGGTCGCATCTATCCAACTTATCTTAGACGCCAAATTATCAAACCAGAATCAATTGGGTTAGCCTACAATCCAGACTCTAACCACTGAGCCAAATTAGATCTTAACTTGATCGAGTCACATCTAAATGTGATTCGACCTTGATCCAGACTTAATCCTATTAGGCTGGTCAATTATTAGCTTTCATGATCCCACCTAACTAACTCTTGATTTGGTTTGATCAACCGCTAGACCTAATTGAGCTACCCAAGTCCGAACCCAATTTTATGAAAATATCTTAGATCTGAATTTTTAATTTTAGACCAAATTAATTTCATAAACTTAATTCATTAATTAAGTTTGGGTTCATAAATAAAATATGTAAAATAAATCCTAGGGTTTCAGGATCTAGGGTTTTGCAGAAAAGTAAGTTTTGATTTTTGATTAAGGATGAACGCGCGGCACCCCTACACGTCATAAGAACACTCTATTGAATGGGAAGAGAGGGTCTTAAAATTTTACTTCATTCTTATGACTGGACGGCCATGAGAAACACCTTAATCAGAAATATAAATTTAACTACAAAACTAGTTAGATCTAAATTTACATATCTCATATACAATTTAAGATCTAACTAATACATGTTTTGCATACATCTCATGTATCAAAAATTGATCCAATTAACATGCTTTCAGATTTGATACATCATATGTAATATCTAAAAATATATTTAAATTAAACTATTCAAAATTAAATCTATTCTAGATAAGTTACTGAACCATTCTACAACTAGTCTAGGCATGCAACAGATCAATTTTATAAAAAAATTAAAATTTTATTTTTTATTTTTTAATCTGATTATAATACTTATAATATTAAAAAAATAAGAATAAATTAGATTTAATTCATATTTTAATCTCATTAAAAATAAAACTTAAGACTGTTCATGGATTCAACTAATCCTAGTCTATCATGCATGTTAGATCTTCTTAGATTTAATTTTAAATATTTTAATTTTAGATCTTATCACATCTGATGTGATATCTAAAATTTTTTAAATATTATATAAATAAATATAAAAAATTAGATCTAAATTAGATCTGAAATAGAGCCAAAAATCTGGCTCTGATACCAGTTGAAGGAAAAACTGCCTTTTTCCTTGTAGGATCTTCCAGATTTCATCAAATCTGAGATGGAATAATTTAAAAAAAAATTATCCTATATTTATTTTAGATCTAAATTTTAAATATAATTTTATTATATAATATTAATTCAAAAATAAATCTAAAATATGAGAAAATATGAAATACCTCAAGGGTAATCTGATTACCGTGTAGATGATCGCAGCAAGCCTGAGGTTCTGATTTGGCCATGCAATCGTCTGGCCTCTACCAGTATCCACTCGAGTAGATTTTGATTATCTTCTCCTTACAAATCTCTGCTCCAAAAATTAAAACTAAATCTGATTAGAAAGAACTTCAAAAGTCTTCCTGAAGTTGGAGCAGTAGTCTGTCGAAGAAGTCCTGCAGCCTTTCTGTTCAAGGCGTCACCATGCCTTGGACCTTTGCTAGATGGACGTCCAACTCTTTGGATGTGAAGAGGGGAGAGAGAGACTAGGGAGGACATGGAGAAGAGGAGGGGTGGCTGCCTTTTGCTAGGTAGGGAGCAGAATCACTAAAACCCTAGGCGCAGACAGGGTTTATATAGACCCTACTGTGCTGCGCAGTGCCACATCTTTCGATCAATCAAAAAATTCTAATAAATTCAAAAAAATTTGATTGGTGGAGTGATATCATCTGATCATATCAAATAAAAACCTCACTCTCTATCCAATGTTGGCACCCTCTTTGGACAAGCACAAGAGAGGTGGCGCCCAAGAGTCCATGTTGATCAAGACTCTCCATCCTTATCCACTTGGGGCGCCCACTTAATCTAATTGGGCTCATGCCATAATCTGATTATGGCACCCAATTTAATGTGGATTTGGCATGTGGACACTCCACAAAAATCCTCCAATGAGCTCTTGCCAAGTGGCCTTCAATTTAAGACCCATATGTCAATATTTGACAGATGTCCTAAAATGAAAATGGCAGGTGACAGAAATTAGCAGGTGTTGTCTTAAATTCATCTCATGAATTAAGATAAGATTTTTCTGAGCTAGACAAGTTTTATTTAAAGTAGAGAAATCTTCTCAAGATTTTTGGGTGAGTCAAATTATATTTGGCTCAGTCAAGATAGAAAAGATTACACGAGGAGAAAGTTAGGCTCAATCGAGTGCTAGCACGATTTCCTCGAACCTAATTGGATCTAATCCAAATCAATTGGGCTAGTCCAATTGATGACATCCAGACCCTAACCCTTATTTGTGTGACCTAGTTAGGTTCAATTCTGTATGGTAATGAGCCATATCATGATCTCATCATCGACATCATCGAAACTCCTTTCGATGGACCAGAACTCTTCTGATTCAGACAATTAGAATGATTGATCATCAAGATCATTTTAATTGCTCTCAAAATCTACCAGTGACATCTAGTAGTATATGATGGCAAACCTTCAGAACTGAAGATGAACCTCTCGATGCAGCTACCTGTGTGATTGAGTTCCTCTATCATGAGTCCCGACTGAATTAGGGTTAAAGTGAACTCGTCAAATCCAACATCAGTCATATGAATCAATCGATCGATCTGAGTCTGATGTGAAATCTGAATGGAAAACTATTTTTCTATTGTTTCACTCTGCCATGGCCATGGGCTTAAGGACTCAATCTTTCGATCATCAGAGGACTACTCCTCTCATCTACCGAGATTGATAGATCCCTTCTTGGTGCGACCTAGTTCCTACAATGAATATGCTACAGCCAACATATACCTCAGGGTTCTGAATGGCTAGGAGATCGAGTTATAATATAGTCAAACTATAACACACTCAAGGTGAACTATCGATGTACCTCAGGTCAAAGAACTAGACACACAACTACAGCATTGAGCTAGTCATCGACGAGAAGGTAGACTTCCTTATGACTGCTCGATATGGTCATGCTCAGTACTCTCATTCTCAATGAATACTTATACTCTCACTTCGGTGTCTCCACACCATAGACTCAAGATACATCTATCCTAAGAAAGCGATCGTACACTAACCTTCCGGATCGATCACCATCCTCGTGATGATCCTATGGTCAGGAGCTGTTTATGAGTTAGTTATGTAAATTCATGCCTTAAATTTTTAATTTTTAAAAATATGAATTGACATTCTTACTAACTCAAAGGATATATCACAGACACAATGTACACAATGTGATAGAAGAAAATTTATTTATTGATTTATAGTCAAAATTATAAATTTGCTCTTAGATTTGTACAGAATGTGTCAGCCAATCTGGCATCTAGGACACACATCTAACATTAAGACAAGCTTTTTCTGAGCTGGACAAGCTTCATTTAGACTGAGAGAAACCTTCTCAAGGTTCTCTGGATGAGTCAAATCATATTTGGCTCAGTAGAGACAGAAAAGATTACATGAGGAGAAAGTTAGGCTCAATCATGTGCTAGCATGATTTCCTTGAACCTAATTGGATCTTTTCCAAATCAATTGGATTAGCCCAATTGATGACATCCAGACCCTAACCCTTATTTGTGTGATCCAATTAGATTCAATTCTGTATGGTAATGAGACATGTCATGATCTCATCATCGACATCATTGAAACTCTTTCGATGGATCAGAACTCTTCTAATTCAGACAATTAGAATGATCGATCATCAAGATCATTCTAATTGCTTCCAAAATCTACCAGTAACACCTAACAATATATGGTGACAATCCATCAGAACTAAAGATGAACCTCTCGATGCAGCTACCTGTGTGATTGAGTTCCTCTATCATGAGTCCCGACTGAATTAGGGTTAAGGTGAACTCGTCAAACCCAACATCAGACATATGAATCAATCGATCGATCCGAGTCCGATGTGAAACCCCAATGAAAAACTTTTTTTTTATTATTTCACTCTGCCATGGCCATGGGCTTAAGGACTTGATCTTTCGATCATCATAGGACTACTCCTCTCATCTACCGAGGTTGATAGATCCCATCTTGGTGCGACCTAGTTCCTATAATGAATATGCTACAGCCAACATACACCTCAGAGTTTCAAATAGCTAGGAGACCGAGTTATGGTGTAGTCAAACTATAACACACTCAAGGTAAACTATCGATGCACCTCAGGTCAAAGAACTAGACATACAACTGCAGCATCGAGCTAGTCATCGACGAGAAGGTAGACTTCCTTATGACTGCTCGATATGGTCAAGCTCAGTACTCTCATTCTCAATGAATATCTGTACTCTTGCTTCGGTGTCTCTACACGTAGACTCAAGACACATCTACCCTAAGAAAGCGATCGTACTCCAACTTTTTGGATCGATCACCATCCTCGTGATGATCCTATGGTCAGGAGCTATTTCTGAGTTAGTTATGTAAATTCATGCCTTAAATTTTCAACTCTTGAAAATATGAATTGACATTCCTACTAACTCAAAGGATGTATCACAGACACAATGTACACAATGTGATAGAAGAAAAATCATTTATTGATTTATAGTCAAAATTATAAATTTGCCCTTAGATTTGTACAGAAATGTATCAGCCAATCTGACATCTAGGGTATACTTCTAATAATGAAAATATCTGAGGATGTGTTTGAATTTATAATGAGATCTAGGTTTCTTATCTTGAATAACGGCCTCAGTGTTATCACAATAGAGTGACACCGGTCCTTCAATCTTAGGAACGACTCTTAAATCCATGATGAGTTTCTTCATCCATACAGCTTCCTTAATGGCTTCACTAGTAGCAACATACTCTGGCTCAGTAGTTGAGTCAGCTACTATCTACTGCTTGGAACTCTTCCAAGTCACTACCTCATCATTTAGGATAAACACATATCTTGATATTGACTTGCTATCATCTGCTTTCCAATGAGCTTTCTTTGGATCAGCTTGAAATCTACTAGCTATGCCCAAAGCATAAGCTACATAGGCTTGGTACATAGCATGACATACATAATTGATCCCACAGCTGAAGCATAAGAGATTTCATCATCCTTTTCCTCTTTTCTGATGTCTTAGGACACATTCTCTTAGAGAGACGTATACCATAACTTATAGACAAATAACCTTTCTTACTTGCCTCCATATTAAATCTCTTTAATATGAGGTCTATATACCGTGATTGGGATAAGCCTAAATCCTTTTAGATCTATCTTTATAGATCTTTATACTCAGTATATAGGATGCTTCACCCTAGTCTTTTATGAAAAACTTATTTGATAGCCAGATCTTGACCGATTGCATCATTAGGATATCATTCCCAATGAGCAGTATGTCACGGACATACAGAACTAAGAAGACAATAACACTCCCACTTGTCTTCTTATATACACATGGTTCAATCTGTATTTTTTATAAAGCCAAACTCTTTGACTGTCATATCAAATCAGATGTTCCAGCTCTTGAAACCTACTTCGATCCATAGATGGATCTTATTAGCCTGCATACTTGATTTGCTCTCCCACTTGAGATAAATTCTCTGGCTGAGTCATATAGACCACTTCCTCTAGATTACTATTGAAAATCGATGTTGACATCCATCTGTCAGATTTCAATATCGTAGTATGCTGCTATAGCAAGCAAAATTTGGACGGACTTGAGCATAGCCACTGGTGAGAAGGTTTCATCATAGTCAATTCCTTGCATTTGACTGAAACCTTTTGCCACTAACCTAGCTTTGTAGGTTTCTACTTGGCCATCTACTTCAATCTTCCTTTTGAAGACCTACTTGCACCCTAGGGTCACACCCTCAAGTGCATCAACCAAGGTCTACACTTGATTGGTATTCATTAAGTCCATCTCAGATTTCATAGCTTCCAGCTATCTGTCTGAGTTTCTACTCATGACAGCTTTCGAGTAGGTCAGTGGATCAACATTCTAAATGATGTTGATCAAATTGTCATTCTCAATGACAAAATTATATCTAGAGATGCTTGACACACTCTATCTGACCTTCGAAGAGGAGGTGTATATCGTGGATGTACCTCATTCTTGGGTACTTTTGATTGAGGATCTTTTTATGATCCAACTACTGGTATTTCTGGATCGATTTGTAGATCATGAACTTTCATAAGTTTAATATTCCTCCCACTACCTTCTTCTTGGATAAATTTATGTTTCAAGAAAGTAGCGTGCCTACTAACAAACACTTTTATTCAGTAGGGTGGTAGAAATAATATCCATTAATTTTCTTAAGATACTCTACAAACCTACACTTGTCTAATCTAGCACTAAGCTTATGTCCAAAAAATATTTTTGACATAAGTAAGACAGCCCTAAGTCTTAAGATATTTAAGATTAGGCTTCCTTCCATTCTATATCTCATATGGAGTACTTGCAACAGACTTTGAAGGCATTCTGTTTAATATATATGTGATAGTCTCTAGGGCATTATCCTTAGAAAGATATTAGAAGATCAATGAAGCATATCATGGACCACATCATATCCATCATAGTATGATTTTCTTTCTGCTATACTATTTAACTGAGGCGTATTAGGAGGGGTCCATTCAGAGAGAATACCTTTACTTTTAAGACAATCAAGAAATTCAATAGATAAGTATTCTCCTCTTCGATTAGATCGAAGAAGCTTGATACTTTTTTCAGTTATTTCTCGATCATACCTTGGTACTCCTTGAACTTATCAAAGACTTCGAATTTATATTTCATAAGATACACATATCCGAACCTTAATAAATCATCTGTAAAGATAGGAGTATCTTCTTCTGGCCTGAGTTGTTATCGGTCCATATACATCTATATGTACTAGAGCTAACAACTCACTTATCCTCTCTCCATATCCAAAAAATGGAGTCTTGGTCATCTTACCCATGAGATAAGATTTATATGTTTCCATTGATTCATAATTATTTGGGTCAAAGAATTTTTTTTTATATAACTTGTTTATCCTTGACTCACTAATATGACTAAGATGATAATACCAGAGATATGTGATATTTATATTTTTTCTCTTTTTTTTATATTTCTTTTAATATGAAAAATATTTTCATTGAGTGCAAGAATTAAAAGATTGTTATCAATATAACCACTGCCATAAAATTTATTTAAAAAAATGAAGCATCTATTTTTCATTAGCCTTATTTCATAATCTTTTTTAACAACAAATGTATAGAAATAATATTTCTAATGACCTTTGGTATGTAATAACAGTCTTTTAATTCTAAAATTTTATTCGAAGATAAATTAAGCATATAGGTTCCCACAGTTTCTGCGCTAATAAACTCTCCACTTATGCTATAAAGCTCGAGGTCACCTCTTTTCAGACCTTTGATATTCTATAGTTGTTGTAATGAATTACAAATATGCGATTCACAGATAGTATCCAATACCCAAATATCAGAGTCTGAATCACTCAATAAAAAATAGGTCTGTATCATATACATATCTTTTGGTGTTATACTTGCACCCTACTTCAATCTTGCCAGAAAATTCTTGCAATTATACTCTCAATATCTAAATTTTTTATAAATAATATCTATACGGATATTATTATCTTCTCATTATTACTGATCAATCTAGGATCAAAAATATCCAGAATATCGAAGTTCTTTTTCGATATAAACCTAATTTGTAAGTTTCTCAACCAATCCACATAGTTGTATCGATCAATATAGTTTTATTTATGATATCATGGGGTGAAAATAAAAAAATCATAATATAGACTTAAATCTACATAAAATAATAGTATAAGCAGACCACTCATGTTTGACATGCATAACTAGATGAAGATTTTTAAAACTAGTTATGTCTCTCACTATTTTATCAGATACCATAGCCCTCTCTTATGGTAAACGAGATATATTTTATATTTATCTTAGTGGATTGAGATCCTAATTCCTCATAACGATCTTGTGTTAACACAACAAATCTTATGAGTTCATAGGTAGAAAACTCTTTCCAATTATATCTCATGCAATTCTCAATATTTTATCTTGCCTCTAAAATATTATTAGCCTTGTGTTAATACAACAAGCTATAATATTTTAGTTAAGTAAGACCCTTCATTTCAATACAGTCAAAATCGAATATAATTGCCCTTGTGTTAGCACAACAAAGCAGTATATCCAAAATTCCGTAAGCATTATTTATGCACCAGGATTATGTTATATCAATTCTTATGACAAGCCTTATGGTAACACAACAAACTAGCCATAGTTCATGATGTAACATTAACCTGGCATGAAGGAAGGCCCTTAGTAGTGTTTAAAATACTAAGCTACCTTCATTCAAGATTCGAACTAATCTAATTGGCCAGAAAAGTATTAAGATTGGTGGGGGTCCCCCCATTACTTTTTTAGATACTAATAAAATTGACCAGATCAGCACTAGAATCAATTAAATAACTTCCGCACTTGAAACACTCCTTAGACACTAATTAATTAATCGATTCAAGAAAATAGGTCAGCTTCTGGTTCACAACACTATAACTTAATATGATTTTTATGAGGGCTTTAATGGTCTCAAACACATCCTAATTCAATCTATCACAAGAATACACTATAATAGTTGTATCTTAATAATCATAACAACTAATTATGGCATCTTATCATATCTCTAAGATATGAAAGCAGAATCATACAATATGATTATAACTAAACATCTCAAGCATATCATATATGCATGAAGTTTTAATAATATGCATGAATATAAAACACTCTTTTCATGGTTTTTCTTCTTGGAACATCACAGTAGCACCCTACACGCCATAAGAGTACCCTATTGAATAGGAAGAGAGGATCTCTGAATCCTACTTGCTCTTATGACGGATGGCCTGATGATGAACTCCAATTAGAGTACTAAGCTACTAAGAAAATTTTACACATACAACATACATTTTATATTTAAAACATATCTCTAAGATATGATCGAGTTTGGATGTTCAATCGGGTTCAACCCTTGATCGACTTGAACCAAACCAAAAACTCATACTTGATCACAATCAAGATAATAATTTAATCTTTGATTACATAAATAAGATAGGCTCTGATACCACTGTTGGGTTCTGGTGGCATAGCGAAAGGGTTAGATGTTTAAAATTTTCATTCAAACACCCAATGCACCAGAAGCCCTAATGCCTAGAAACTCTTGACTATAATAATCAAAGCATAATAAATATAAATTAGGATGAAAAGAATACCTATAGTGCTAATCCTAATTTTCACAAGGCATCCAAGTGTCCACCCTCCAAGGGTGATCCACACGAAAATTGAACCAAAGACAGCGCTCCTTCTTCACCTTGCTTCAAGAGTTCTAGCCCCTAGAACTCGACTAGCCTCGTATCGGTCTAGTTTCTTCAAGAATCTGATCTCACCCTCTTAGAACCTTTTTCAAACTCTTGATTCTTTTTTTTAAAACCCTTACAACCCTTGATAGGATCAGATAAGGCTTTATCTTAAATCTCAAAGCCTTGTCCTAAAACTAAGATAGGTTGTAAGAAAGAAAGGAGAGCAACATGAGAGAAATTGGAAACCCCTCTTTGATTCATCGGATACCCAGCACCCGACCTATTTATAGCCACCAGAGGGACACCAAAAGAGAGGGACATGCCTTATCCAAAAGGCATATCTGATCTGATTATCAGAGATAAGAGTTTCTTCAAGCAGAAGGACTCTTATCCATGATACGTCGATCAGCACCTTGGTCTGCGTGCGTACAACCAAAGAAGGGATGTTTTCACATCCCTTCTCAAATCAAAAAACTCTTCAAAAATTCATGTGGATTGGGGATTCAATTTAGATTTCAGAAAATTAAAAATAGTGATAAACTTCTCACGGAAGGATGCTATCCTCGCACCTCTTCACGTGAGTGCTGATCACCACACACGCAGGCATCAGGACCACTTATGGCATCCATTTGGCATCTAGATAAGTCTGGAAAAATTTAAAAAAATTATCAAAAATATCTTATCAAATGTATAATGTTATCACCAAAAATACTTCTAATCTAAAAGTATTTTATAGGGAGAAGGACTCTCCAAATCATGGAGAGATGCGACGCTTCTGCCGCATGCGCGAGACATCCTTCTTTTTTTAATTTCTTTTCTTCCCCAAAAATTTTAAAAAAAATAATCTCATGCTTTAAGATATGTATCAGAGGATAGAGGGTGATGTGGGCTACCACATATATTTTAATCCTAAAAAAAATAATATTTTTTTTCTATCCACACCAACACTTGTATGCAAAACCTATTTTGCACCAAGAGTCCACCGCAACTTAGACTCTTCATAATTGGTGTTAACATGGGATATGGTGCCCCAATTTGGGCTGCTTCAAGGTGATATAACTTGATCAAATGTCTACCAAATTGGGCTAGCTAACTAGCAAGGGATGGGACCAAATTGATCTCCAAAGGAGCAAGGGTTTCCACATGTGCTAGCATGCTTACCGAAATCCTGGTTGAATCTAAAATTTCAATCAACCTTTTTCAAAAGGATCCTTGGTCAATTTTATATGTGTGTGATCCATTGGGTTCCAAATCTAGTCAGTAGTAGGTCTGAATATAAGTTGATCAAATTTGACTAGATTTCAATCTAATCGATTTAGGTCCAATCGAGCTAACCCGAGTTCAACAATTAGAATCCTTTCTAATTGATGATCAATTAAATTTTTTAATTTAATAAAAAATTACAAATCAAGATTGACATCTAGCAATATATCATAACTATCTAGAAGATATGAAATTTGATAAAAATATCAAATATACCCTTCAATGGCAAATTACCATGCAATTCAATCTTTCGATCATCCTTGCACCCTGAATATATTTATGAATATAGAATCATGTCAAACTCAAACATATATTCATATCGATTCTTAATTAACCAATGATGACTCCAATGAAGAAGCATTAGAAACTCTTTCTAATCTCCTTCCTGCTTTTGGCCAAAAGACTTTTTTGAGTCATCTAGGATTGAGAATACACAGGATGCGATCTCCTCTTACTAGGAGTGATCAATTCCATATTGACCTACTCACAACCTTCATACACACTCCACCATATCTAGAACACCCCGTACATATCTTAATGCCATACCTAGGTATGAACCAAAATATGGGTTCATGTGCACAAGTTCTGTGATGGTTTCAGGTCTAAGGATCACTTGCACAACTCCCACTTAGAGAACCATCTTTGATATGTAAATAAGACTTTCATAAGATGTTCTCTTTCATCGAGTCAATTCAGTGAACTCATTTTTTAAATGAGTACCCACATCCTTTATTAGTATCTCACATAAGTGGCTAGTGAGATCTGCCACCCTCTTCATTGAGCATACATAGGATGTGTCAGTCTATCTAAAATATTGATTCTGACTCAATGCTCCTACGATCAGAAATATTTAAGATTAGAATTTTAAAATTTTAGATCTCACTAGCATGACCCATTCATATCTCCTAAAATTATTATCCTAATCTTTGAGGTTCATCATAATCTTAGACATAATACGATGTAGCTAATATGATAAATCAACACCTCAAATAATAAATGTCATTTCATAAGTTGAAAATTTTCAAAGAAAGTCCCATCGCAACACACTTCGATTGGCTTATAGGGCACTCTTCTTTCAAAAGATTGGGAGGAATTGAGGAAACATTTTTAGCATAATTAGAATGTGCCTTGCTGATGAGGTTTTGCCTAGGATTAGTATAGAGACCACAATGAAAGGACTCTGGAAGAAGCTTGAGAACACATACATGGGCAAAAATATGACAAATAAGTTGTGGTTGAAGAAGCAACTGTATAGTTTGAGGATATCCGAAGGAAGAGATCTGATTGCCTACATCCAAAAATTCAATCAAGTTTGCTTGGATGTCATAAGCCTTGATGTGAAGATAGATGAGGAGGATAGAGCTCTCCTATTATTATGTTCATTGCTAGTTTCTTATGATGGTCTTATCACTACTTTGATGTTTGAAAAAGAGAGCCTAAATTTGAGAAAGTGGTTGGAGTTCTTAGGTCAAATGAGCAGTGAGAGAAGCTATGTAAAGGTAGCCCTAATTTAGAGGTGCTTGTTGTGAATGAGAGGCAAGGGAGGCATAAGGAGAGAACTCGAGATAAGTCTAAGGATAGATCGAAGTCTCGAGAGAATTTGAAGGCTGTAAAATGCTACAAATGTCATCAGCCTGGTCATCTAAGGAGAAATTATCCACTTCTGAAGAATGAGAAGAGGAAGGGCAAGGTTGGATCGACCAGTGGGAGTGGTGCTCTATCATCTGAAGATAGTGGAGATGATATACTGGTAGTATTAGATGGGACAGCAGAGTTTGATAGCTATTGAACACTTGATTCAGTATATTTCCACCACTACACTACACATCATCATTGGTTTTCTTCTATAAGAAGTCTGATGGGGGGTAGTGTGAGTCTTGGAGATGATCACCCATATAGAGTGGCTAGTGTTGGTGTTATCAGGGTGAGAATATATGATGGAGTCATACGGACACTTATCAATGTGAAGCATGTGCCGTGACTAAAGAAGAATTTGATATCCTTGGATTATTTGGAGAAGCAGGGATATACTTTTAGTTGCCAGTCGGGGAGTAGGTGTTTAAAGATCTTGAGGAGTAGGTGTTTAAAGATCTTGAAAGAATAATGCCCTACAAGCCAATCGTATATGAAATGTGTTCGAATATTTTCTATAATTTATCTTTCAAACTCATGTAATTGATATTGATTTTTAATAAAATAAGTATTTTTGATTCATTATATGCTGCATCTTATTATTATTTTTAAGATTATAATGAACCCCATAGGTTTGGGCAATGGTTTTAGGATCGTGATGAGATCACACCAATATGACCTAAATCTTTGATAGCCATGATCTAAAATATTTTCAATCATTGATTCATTGAGTCAACGATCAATGACACGATAAGATTGGTATATCCTATGTATGCTCAGTGATGAGGGTGGTTGATCTCACAACCACTTATGTGTTGACACTAATACAAGGATGTAAGTGCTCATTAGAGAATGAATTCACTAAATAGACCTGTGAGAGAACATCTGATGGAGTTTTATTCACATGTCAGCTGATGATTCTAAAAGAATTATGCCCTATAGGCCAATCATATATGGGATGCGATAGGATGTTTATTGTAATTTATCTTTCAAATTCATGTAATTGACATTAATATTATTAATAAAATTGATATTTTTGATTCATTATATACTGCATCTTATTAATTTTAAGATTATAATGAACTCCATAGGTCTGGACAATGATTTTAAAGTCGTGATAAGATCACGTCAGTAAGATCTAAATCCTTGATAGTCTTGATCTAAAATATTCTTAGTCATTGGTACATTGAGTCGAAGAACAATGATACCGGTAAGACTGGCATGTCCTATGTATACTCAGAAATGAGGGTGGTTGATCTCACAACCACTTGTGTGGTGACACTAATACAAAGATATGGGTGCTCATTAGAGAATGAGTTCACTAAATTGATCTATGAGAGAATAATCAAATGGAGTCTTATTTATATGTCAATTGATAATTCTCTAGTGGAAGTTGTGTAAGTGATCCGTTAACCTGAGATCACCATGCAACCTTGTGTACATGGATCTATGTTTTGGTTCACTAGCTAACTTGATTCTCTGATCTTTATATAGGATATTCTGGATATGGTGAAGCATGCATGGAGGTTGTAAGTGATCAATAAGGGATCAGTCACTCCTAATAAAGGGAGCGAACATCCTATGTGATCTCAAAGGATGGTGATTCTGGAAGTCTTGACCAAAGCAGGATAATAATTAGAAAAAAATTTTTAATATATCATCAAGTGCATCATCACCTTCAGATCGAGATACATAAAGATAAGTGATTGGGTTTAACATATTCCTATGCCCATAGCTCATCTAAAATATTATTTGACTGAAGGATTGAATTACACAGGAACTTGCCACTGAAGGATTTTTGGTAATTTTTTATCAAAATTTTAAATCTTTTGGATAGTCATGACATATTGCTAGATTCAATCTTGACTTGTAAACTTGATAAAAATTGAAAGAATTTGATTCTAGAATCAATTTGAAAGAGTCCAAGTTGATTGGGACTCTTCGAGTGACCTAATCTCATCGAATTAGGATTACGTCGAAAGTTCGAGTCCATTGCTGGCTAGATTTGAAATCTAATGGGTCACACACTTTAGGATTAGATCTTAAACTAATTTAATTAGAGTTTAATATAAATTTTATAGATTAATTTGATATCTAGCATATTGTATTAACCCAAGTTCCCAAATTAGTTTGGTTCAAAGTATTTGAGCTAACCTAGACCAGTTGGCTTTGACCTAATGGGATTGGGTCAATTTGGATTAGATATTTATCCAACTTGGACCAATTTTAAGTGGAGAAGGACTCATCCATGTTCATCAAAATTCATACAAAAATATAATTGCTGCCTACCTCAATTCAGCATGAGAAATAAAGAATCCTTCTTAAAGAAGGCTCTTTATTAAACGCATTGCCTTAGAAGATAAATCAGAAATCCTATTTTTTGATACCAAAAATTAATGGAACTTTTATTACATATAGAGAAGAAAGATATCTTCTACTCCAAGTATCTAAACCACCAAAAATTCACTTGATGAATTTATTTGGTGCATGGGAAGTTGGAGCACCAAAAGTTGGCGACCCTTCATCCCATGTAATGTTCCCTGGTCCCCTATTTATAGGAGACACCCCAGAAGGCTTCTAGCTGAGATTTTTGGGTGAGCTAGAGAAAAATCATAATAAAAAATCTAAAAAAATTTTGAGAAAAAAAAGAAGATAATTTGAGTGGATAAAGTTGCTATAAGGGTGGTGAGATTTTCAGCAAGTATTGCTGGAGTGCCCAAGGATTTGGATTTTCAATGTGTTGAGCCAAAAATTAAATTCTAGATTGTATGAAATCTTAAGAGTGTCTTCTTAGTGTCATTTTGGTGATAAGATCAAAAGTAATTAAATTTTGGTACGATCGTGATGCAAGTTTGAAGCCGGTAATATTTTTGAGAAGACAAGGCTGCGGCTGCTCACCGGTTGGGAAGGACCTTGGCCAACTTTCATATGGATCACCATTAGAGGATTTCTACCTTGGGATCTTTGGAGAACATCAATATGCCACTTTTCTATTTTAGTTAAAGTATAATATTCTATCATTTTGCATGCTTGAATTTGCTTTAATCATGTTCGGCAAGGTGATTCTAGAGTTTTGGGTTCGGCTCGATAGTTTTATTTGATAAAGCTATTGATTTGAGTATTTTAAAAAATTTTAAAAATTACTTTCTACTGCACGACCAGAAGTCAATAATGGTATCAGAGCCACCCTTATCTAATTTGATCAAACAAGTACAATATAGTAGCTTAGAATTGTTCTTGTTCATATCCTACCAAAAATGTAGCATTATTTTTGCATCGATTCTTCAAACTCAAAAAAAAATACTTTTGACTTTTTGTGAACCATAATTCTAAATTTTAATTATTAAATTATAAATTTATGATAATTTAGAATAATAATTTATTATCATGATTGCATGATGATTAAATCGATGTATAGCTAATAAGGGTGTTATGCATACCTAATTAGATTAAAGTATGTTATATTATATGAATTTGTTAGTCATATGTTATGACTTTGATTGCACCCTTATATATTTTTTGGCATGATAATGTGATTGCTATTTTGAATAGTAGAAGCAGCAAATTTGTAAAATTTATAGTGTACATTTTATGCGCTTATATAGTTAGGATGTGTCGAAACCAGTTTAAAGTTCCTCGTAAAATTATATTAAGTTGTAATGTCGGGATTTATTTTTAAATCAAAAGTCAAATTCTTAAGATCAATTGGTATCAAAAAAAGTGTGAAAGATAGTTTTCTAATTAGATCCATATGCTGGCCTGGCCAACTCTATTGGTGTCTAGAAAAGCTACGGAGAGCCTCCCACCTACTTACCTGTCCAATTTGATCTTCTTGAATTTCGGACTTAGATTAATTAGTGATGTAGACACTACAAGGGCCTTCCTTCAAACTTGGTTGATAGAGTATGTCAAGATCTTAGTGAGCTTGTTGTGCTATCCACAAAGCTTACTATAAAAATTAACATGATGTTGACCAAGTACATATTGATACTTATGGCATACTTGAATAGTGTTGCTTTGTTGTGCTATCCACAAGGACAGCATTGTTTAAGTATGACTATATGGGATTGAAGGGTCAACTTAACTAGAATACTATAGTTTGTTATGCTATCCATAAGACTATATGTGATCTAGAGGCCAGAATGAAAGATGTTGAGAATTGTAAAGGTACAATTGGTAAAGAGTTACCTACTCTTGAACTCATGAATACTTGTTGTGCTATCCACAAGGTATTTATGAGGAATAGGAATCTCAACCCCATTAAGAAATGTTAGTATATTTTTTAATTTTCATATTTGAAAGCTATGAAGTTCGATAAAATAGTGAGAGACACAATTAGATAAAAATCTTAGTCTAGTTGTGAATGTCTTTATGAGTTGTATGCTTATATTGTGTTCTTGTCATTGTAGATTAACTACACTTATGGCATCCTCACTGTCCCTTAGAGGTATCCTAGATACTGACAAGTTGATCGGATCCAACTATGTCGACTGGTTAAGAAACTTAAAAATTATTCTCACTCAGGAGAAAGTCTCCTACATTCTGGATACACCTACTCTAAATTCTTTTGGAAAAGATATTTTTGAAGAGGAAAAGACCACATACGAGATGTGAAAAGATGACAGTATGACTATCAAATGTATCATGCTTGCCTCTATGAGCAATAAGCTCCAGAGACAGTACGAGGGACATGGATGTTCCCTCTATTCTTCTTAATCTTAAGGAGTTATATGGGGAGCAAAGTCAAACTACTCGATATGAGATATCGAAGTAGTTGTTCTATGCCCGTATGACTGAAGGCTCTTATGTGCAAATGCATGTCCTAAAGATGATTGATTTGATCACTCATCTGGGACAGCTAGATTTTGGTATGGATGGTGAACTGAGTCAGGATTTAATCCTACAGTCTCTTTCTGACTCATTTTCTCAGTTTGTCATTAATTATCATATGATCAAATTGAACATCAGCTTGCTTAAGCTGCTGAATATGTTAAAAATAGCAGAGTGCCATTTCAAGGGTGAAAAGACTCAGGTTCTTCATGTTGATAAGATCAGCAAGAAGAAGGTGAAGAAGAGTTCTAAGAAAAAGCTGAACCCTAAGGCTGGCATCTCTAAGAAGAAGGTGAAGAAGGTCTCCACTAAAGGTACTTGTTATCACTGTGGCAAGGAGGGCCACTAGAAGAGAAATTACAAGGAGTACCTTACAACCATGAAATCAGCAAATGTTGCTAAAGATTTGTATATGATACAAACTAATTTATCATTAAATACTTCAATGTCAGATTATTTGATATTGGATACCGCCTGTGGTTCACACCTTTGCAAATTATTGCAGGGTCTACAGAAAATAAGAAATTTGAATAAAGATGACTTTAAGCTGTTCGGCACAAGTGAAAAGTTCATTCAAGCCGAAGCTGTAGGAACCAAGGTTTTGAAGTTACTTTCGAAAAAAATTTTGAAACTAAAGATCTGTTATTACATTCTAAATATTGTTAGAAATATTATTTCTGTACCATTGTTATTGGAATAAGATTTTGAAATAATTACAAAGAATAATATTGTTCTATATATTTTTCTAATGAATATTATGAAAGTGCTTTTATTGATAATGATCTTATGTTTCTTTTACTTAATGATAATATGCTTCATGTTGATAATATGAAGAAAAGAAAGAGAGAGGATGTGAATGTCACATACCTCTGGCACTGCCAACTTAATCATATAAATGAGTCAAGGATTAACAAGTTATACAAAGATAATTTCTTTGATCCTTATGATTATGAATCATATGAAACTTGTGAATCTTACCTCATAAAAAAAATGATCAAGACTCCATTTACTGGATATAGAGATCGGACAAGTGACATTTTGGACCTTGTACATATTGGTGTGTGTGGTCTAATATCGATTCAAGCCAAAGGTGGATACTCTTACTTCATCACATTTACCGATGATATGTCTAGGTTTGGATATGTGTATTTAATGAAATACAAATCTGAAACCTTTAACAAATTTAAAGAGTATCAAAGAATAGTCGAGAAATAAACTGGTAAAAGTATTAAAGCTCTTCGATCAGATCGAGGAAGAGAATACTTGTCTAGTAAGTTCCTCAATTATTTAAAATAAAATAGTATACTCTCTCAATGGACACCTCCTTATACGCCACAATTAAATAAAATTATAAAAATAAGAAATCATACCTTATTAGATATGGTACAGTCCATGATGTATTTCATGGATCTTCCATTATCCTCTTGAGGATACGCCCTCGAGGCTGCAGCATATATTTTACATAAAGTACCTTCAAAATTTGTTTCTAGCACTCCATATGAAATATGGAAAGAAAAAAGATCCAATCTCAAGCATCTTAAGATTTGGGGCAGCCCAGCTTATGTGAAAAATATTGATGAACACAAGCTGGATGCTAGATCAAAAAAATACAAGTTTGTAGGTTATCCCAAGGAGAGTATAGGATACTACTTCTATAACCCTACTCAACAAAGGATGTTTGTTGGTAGGCATGCCATTTTCTTAAAGAAAGAGTTTATCCAAGAAGGAGGCAGTGGGAGGTCTGTTAAACTTGAGAAAGTTCAAAATCTACAATCCATCCAGGATTCATCAGATGATTCTCAACCAGATGTACCTATTGTTGAGGTACAGCCACTACACACACCTCCTCTCCGAAGGTTGAGTAGAGTGCATAGTGTACCATTCAGGTATGGATTTATCATTAAGAATGACAACACAACTCACATCATTGAGAATGATGAGCCTATGACCTATTCAAAAACTGTCATGAGTAGTGACTCTGATAAGTGGCTCAATGCTATGAAATCCGAAATAGACTCCATGTATGCCAACCAAGTTTGGACGTTGGTTGATGCGCTTGAGGGTGTGACCCCAATAGGCTACAAATTGGTCTTCAAAAAGAAGATTGGAGCAGATGACCAGGTAGAGACCTATAAGGTCAGGCTTGTGGCAAAAGATTTCAGATAAAAATAAGATGTTGATTATGAAGAAACTTTTCGTCGACAGCCATGCTCAAGTCTATTCAGATAATGCTTGCTATTGCAGCATACCATGACTATGAGATCTGACAGATGGATGTCAAGACTACCTTCCTCAATGGAAACCTTGAGGAAGAAGTCTATATGACTTAGCCAGAGGGATTTATTTCAAGTGAGAGAGCAAATCAGGTATGTAAGCTGAATAGATCCATATATAGATTAAAGCAAGCATCGATGAGCTGGAACATCCATTTTGATGAGACAGCCAAATTGTTTGGCTTCATCAAAATATGGATGAACCTTATGTGTACAAAAAGAGTAGTGGGAGTGCTATTATCTTCTTGATCTTGTATGTGGATGACATACTACTCATTGAGGATAATATCCTGATGTTGCTATCGATCAAGACTTGGCTATCACAAAAATTTTTCATAAAAGACTTGGGTGAAGCATCCTATATACTTGGTATAAAGATCTATAGGGATCAATCAAAAAGGATGCTAGGCTTGTCCCAGTCTAGGTACATTGATCTTGTGTTGAAGAGGTTCAACATGGAGGGAAGTAAAAGAGGTTACTTGCCTATAGGTCATGGCATACAACTCTCTAAGAAGATGTCCCCTAAGATACCTGAAGAGAGAAATAGAATGAGTTCTATTCCTTATACTTCGGTAGTAGGATCAATAATGTATGCTATATTATGTACCAAATCTGATATGGCTTATACCTTAGGCATTGTAAGTAGATTTCAAACTGATTTCGAGGATGATCATTGGAAAGCTGTAAAAAATATACTCAAGTACTTGAGAAAAACTAGAGATATTTTTCCAATATATGGTGGATCTGATTTAAAACTAGAAGGCTATATCAATTCTAGTTTTCAATCTAATTCGGGTGATAGCAAATCGATATCTGGATATGTGTTCACCTTATATGGTGGTGCAGTAAGTTGAAAAAGTTCTAAACAGCAAACTATTGCTGACTCGATCACTGAGGCTGAGTATATTGCTGCAAGTGAGGCTGCTAAGGAGGTCGACTGGATGAAGAAATTTATCACAAAATTGGGTGTGGTTCCAAAAATTGAACAACCAATGCCTTTTTATTGTGATAATATTGGGGCAGTTGCTCAAGCCAAAGAATCAAGGTCTTATCATAAATCCAAGCACATCCTAAGATGATTCCACCTCATTCGAAAGATAGTCGAAAGATGCGATGTAATCGGGGAGTGAGTTGATATCAAGAATAATATAGCAGATCCATTCACTTAAGCCTTATTAATGCAGTAATTTGACCGCCACCTTGATAACATGGGTATCAAGTATAGGGGCGATTGGCTTTAATGCAAGTGGAAGATTGAAAGAATTATGCCCTACAAGCCAATCGCATATAGGATGCGATAGGATGTTTATTATAATTTATCTTCTAAACTCATATAATTAATATTAATATTATTAATAAAATTGATATTTTTGATTCATTATATGCTGCATCTTATTAATTTTAAGATTATAATGAACCCCATAGGTCTGGACAATGATTTTAGGATCGTGATAAGATCATGCCAGTGAGACCTAAATCCTTGATAGCTCTGATCTAAAATATTTTTAATCGTTGGTACATTGAGTCAGAGATCAATAATATCGGTAAGACTATCATGTCCTATGTATGCTCAGAAATGAGAATGGTTGATCTCACAACCACTTGTGTGGTGACACTAATACAAAGATATAGGTGCTCATTAGAGAATGAGTTCACTGAATTGATCTGTAAGAGAATAATCAGATGGAGTCTTATTTACATGTCAACTGATAATTCTCTAATGAGAGTTGTGTAAGTGATCCTTTGACCTGAGGTCACCATGGTACCTTGTGTATAAAGATTCATATTTTGATTCACTATCTAACTTGATTCTCTGATCTTTGTGTGGGATGTTCTGGATATGGTGAAGTGTGCATGAAGGTTGTGAGTCATCAATAAGAGATCAGTCACTTCTAATAAGGAGAGTGAACATCCTATGTGATCTCATAGGATGGTGATTCTGGAAGTCTTTGGCCAAAGCAGTGTCATAATTAGAAAAGGATTTTTAATATATCATCAACTGAATCATCACCTTCAGATCGAGATACATAAAGATAAGTGGTTGAGTTTGACATATTTTCTTGCCCACAGCTCATTTGAAATATTGTTTGACTGAAAGATTGAATTACATGGAAACTTACCACTGAAAGATATTTTAATAATTTTTTCTAAAATTTTAAATCTTTTAGATAGTCATGATATGTTGTTAGATATTAATTTTGACTTGTAGGCTTGATAAAAATTAAAATAATTTGATTCTAGAATTAATTTGGAAGAGTCTAAGTTAATTAAGACTCTTCGGGTGACCTAATCTCATCGGATTAGGGTTACATCGAAAGCTTGGGTCTACTGCTGGCTGGATTTGGAACCCAATGGGTTACACACTTTGAGATTTGACCTTAGACTAATTTAATTAGAGTTTAATATAAATTTTATAGATTAATTTGACATGCTAGCACATTGTATTAATCCAAGTTTCCAAATTGATTTGGTTCAAAGTAGTTGAGCTAACCTAGATCAGTTGGCTTTGATCTAATGGGATTGGGTCAATTTGGATTAGATCCTTATCCAACATGGATCAGTTTTAAGTAGAGAAGGACTCCTCCATGTTTATCAAAATTCATATAAAAATATAATTTCCGCCCACCTCAAATCAGCGTGAGAAATAAAGAGTCCTTCTTAAAGAAGGCTCTTTATTAAACACATTGCCTTAGAAGATAAATCAGAAATCCTATGTTTTGGTATCAAAAATTAATGAAATTTTTATGACACATAGAGAAGGAAGATTCCTTCTACTCCAAGTATCTGAATCATCAAAAATTTTCTCGACGAATTTATTTGGCACTTGGGAAGTTGGAGCACCAAAAGTTAGCACCCTTTCATCCCATGTAACATCCCCTGGTCCCTTATTTATAGGGGATGCCCTAGATGGCTTCTAGTTGAGATTTTTTGGTGAGCCAGAGAGAAGGGATGTGAAAATCATAATAAAAAATCTAAAAAAAATTTGAGAAAAAAAAAAGAGAGAAATTTGAGTGGCAAAAGTTGCTATAAGGGTGGTGAGATTTTTAGCAAGTATTGCTGGAGTGCCCTAGGATTTGATTTTTCTATATATTGAAGCTAAAAATTAAATCCTAGGTTATATGAAATCTAAAGAATATCTTCTTGGTGTCATTTTAATGGTAAGATCAAAAGTAACTAGGCTTTGGTGCGATCGTGACACAAGTTTGAAGCCGACAGTGTTCTTGAGAAGACAAGGCTATGGCTGCGCACCAATTGGGAAGGACCTTGGCCAACTTTTGTGTGGATCACTGTTGGAGAACTTATACCTTGGGGTCTTGTGGATAACACCAATATGCCACTTTTCTATTTTGGTTAAAGTATAATATTCTATCTCTTTGCATGTTTGAATTTGCTTTGATCGTGTTCGGCAAGGTGATTCTAGGGTTTTGGATTTGATTCTTTAGTTTTATTTGATAAAGCTATTGATTTGAGTATTTTAAAAAATTTTAAAAATTACTTTCTACTTTGTGGTTAGAACCCAATAGATTCTCTAATGGGAGTTGTGTAAGTGATCTCTTGACCTGAGATCGCCATGGTACCTTATATACATGAATCTCTATTTTGATTCACTTCCTAACTTAGTTCTCTGATCCTTATATGGCATGTTCTGGATATAGTAAAGTATGCATAGAGGATGTAAGTGATCAATAAGGGATCACTCACTCCTAATAAGGAAAATGAACATCCTGTGTGATCTTAAAGGTCGATGATTTGAAAATCTTTGGCCAAAGTAGGATGATAATTAGAAAGAGATTTCTAATATATCACAATTGAATCATCATCTTCTACTTGATATATATATAAATAAGCAATTAGATTTGATATAATTCCATACCCATAGCTCATCTAGGATATTATTTGACTGAAAGATTGAATTACATGGTAACTTGCCACTGAATGATATTTTGATAATTTTTCATCAAAATTTAAATTTTTTGGATAGTCATGACATATTACTAGATGTAAAGACTTATAGATTCATCAAAATTAATAGAGTTTAATTTAAGAATTAATTAGAAAAAGTCTTAGTTGATTGGGACTCTTAAGCTGACTTAGTCTGATCGGATAGGATTACGTCAAGAGTCTATATCCACTGCTGGCTAGATTTGGAACCAAATGGTCACACACTTTGGAATTTAGTCTTGATCTAATTTAATTAGGATTTAATGTAAATCTTAATGCTTAATTTGCTATGCTAGCATTTTGTGTTAACCCAAGTTCCTACAAAGGTTCAGTTCAAAGCATTTGAGCTAAACTACACCAGTTGTCTTTGACCTAATGAGATTGGGTCTAATTTAATTTGATTCTTATCCAACTTGAAAATATTTTAAGTATAGAAGGAGTCCTCTATACCCATCAGATCTCACACCAAAAATAAATTACCGCCCCCCTCTTAATTGCATTGAGAAGTGAAGAGTCCTTCTTAATGAAGACTCTTATCTAACTCATTGATTCTCATCTTGATCCTTATTTATTACACGCCAATTTAATGTGAGAAATTTATGGGGCACAAAAAAAGTGAAGTCCTTCTATATGAAGGCTCTTCTATGCCAAAATTAATTCACAAAGATTTATTTCTCCATGTGAGAACTTGGAGCGCCAAGAGTTGGCGCCCCTTGATCCTTTTTCACGTCCCTTCTTAGCCTATTTATATGGGGCGTTCCATATGGGCTAAGGGATGGATTTTGGATGAAAATCAAATCCAATTGGTATTTAATAGAGGAAAAAAATTCTAAAAAAAAATTGAGAAAAAGAGAGAAAAAATTGTAAGAAGGGTGGTGAGAAAATTAGCAAGTGTTGCTAGTTTATCCTAGGGTTTGATTTTTCTATGTATTGGAGCCAAAATCAAATCCTATTTTGTGAGACTTCTGAAGAGTGTTCTCTTGATATGATTTTGATGGTAAAATTGAAGGTGACCATATATTGGTGTGATCGTACTTCAAGTTCGAAGTCGGCAGTATTCTTGTAAAGAAAAAGCTGCAGCAGCACACTGGTTAGGAAGGACCTTGGCCAACTTTCGTGTGGATCACCATTGGAGGGCTTCTACTTTAGAGTCTCATGGAGATCACCTTCATACCATACTACTCATTAAAGAATTATAAACTTCTATCTCTTTGCATGTTTGTTTTTATTTTATTCGACATCTACAAAGTGATTCTAGAATTTGAATTTTGGTTCGATGGTTTTAATTGTTAAAGCTATTGATATATTTATTTTAAAATTTTTAAAATTTATCTTTCATTGTGTGATCGAAATCCAAAATGGTATTAGAGCCATCCTTGTTAGATTCGATCAAACAAGTGCAAAGTTATAATATAGAATTATTCTAGTTCATATATTGCCAAAAATGTTCATCGATTTTTAGTATCGATCTTAAAATCAAAAATTATTTTTGACTTTATATGAACCATGGATTTAAATTTTAGTTATTAAAATTATAAATTTATGATAATATAAAATTTATAGTTTCATGGTTGCTTGATGCTTAATTCAATTTTTGATTAAGGATATTATGCATGTCTAATTTGATTAGAGTTTGTTTTCAATTTGACTAAGCTTGATATATGTTAAGTCTTTTTGTGCACCCTTATATATTTTTTGGCATGACAATGTGATTATTATTATGACTTGTAAAAGTTTGCTGAATTGCATAATTGTAAGTATATTTTATGTATTGTAGTTAGGATGCATCGAGACTAGTTCAAAGACCCTTTATAAAATTATATTAAGTTGTAATGTTGGAATTCACTCTCAAATCAAATATCAAATTTATTTGATCAATTAGTGTCTAAATAAGTGTTAAAAGTAGTTTTCTAATTAGATCCACATGCTGGCCTGGTCAACTTTGTTGGTGTCTAAGAAAAGCAATGGGGAGCCTCCCACCTACTGACCTGATCAATTTGGTCTTATTGAATTTCGAACTTAGATTGATTAGTGATGTAAATACTACAAAGATCTTCCTTCAAACTTGATCAATAGAGTATGTCAAGATCTTAGTGAGCTTATTGTGCTATCCACAAAGCTTACTATAAAAATTGATATGATATTGACTAAGTACATATTGATACTTATGGCATATTTGAATAGTATTGCTTTGTTATGCTATCCACAAGGACAGCATTATTTAAGTATGACCATATGAGATTGAAGGATTAACTTAATTAGACACTATGGTTTATTGTGCTATCCATAAGACTATGAGTGATCTAGAAGTAAGAGAGAAAAATATTGAGAATTGTATGGATACAATTGGTAAAGAGTTACCTACTCTTGAACTCATGAATGCTTGTTGTACTATTCATAAGATATTTGTGAGGAATAGAGATCTCAACCCCACTTAGAAATATAAAGATATTTCTTATTTTTCATACTTGAGGATATAAAATTCGTTAAAATAGTGGAAGACACAATTAGACAAAAGTTTTAATCAAGTTGTGTATGTCATCATGAGTTATCTACTTATATTGTGTTCTTGTTAGTGTATATTGACTGCATATATGGCATCCTCACTATCACTAAGAGACATACTAGATGCTAACAAATTGATCGGACCAAACTACGTGGTCTAATTGAGAAATTTAAGGATTGTTCTCACTCAGAAGAAAGTCTCCTACATACTGGATTCACTTACACTTGATACAATCGGAGAAGATGCATCTAAGGAGGAAAGGATCATATATAAGATGTGGAAGGATGACAGTATGACTATCAAATGCATCATGTTTGCCTTGATGAGCAATGAGTTTCAGAAGCAGCATAAGGACATGGATGTTCCTTCTATACTTCTTAATCTTAAGGAGTTATATAGAGAACAAAGTCGAACTGTTAGATATGAGATATCTAAGCAGTTGTTCCATGCCTGCATGACTGAAGGCATGTCTGTGCAAACTCATATCCTAAAGATGATTGATTTGATCACTCATCTGAAATAATTGGATTTAGCTATGGACAGTAAACTTAGTCAGGATTTGATCCTGCAGTCTCTCTCTGATTTTTTCTCTCAGTTTGTCATAAACTACCATATGAACAAATTGAATATCAACCTGCCTGAGCTACTGAACATGCTGAAAGTAATAGAGAGCCATTTCAAAGGTAAAAAGTCTCCAGTTCTTCTGTCGTAAGATCAACAAGAAAAAAGACAAGAAGGGTTCCAAAAAAAAATTGAACCCTAAGGCTAGCATCTCTAAGAAAAAGGCAAAGAAGTTCTCTGCCAAAGATATTTGCTATCACTGTGGCAAGGAGGGGCACTGAAAGAGGAATTGCAAGAAATATCTTATAACTATGAAATAGGCAAATATTGCTGAAAGTTTGTATATGATACAAACTAACTTATCATTAAGTACTTCAATTTCAAATTCTTGGATATTGGATATCATCTGTGGCTCATATCTTTGCAAATCGTTATAGGGTCTACAGGAAATAAAGAGTTTGAATAAAGTGACTTTGAGCTGTTCGATGCTAGTGGAGAGTCTATTCAGGTCGAAGTCATAAAAATTAAGATTTTGAAGTTGCCTTCGGATAAAATTTTGAAACTGAAGATCTATTATTATATTTCTAATATTATTAAAAATATTATTTTTATACCCTTATTATTAGAATAAGATTTAAAAATAAAAGTAAAGAACAATGGTTGTTCTATATATTTTTTTAACGGATTTTATAAAAATACTTATATTGATAATGGTCTTCTATTCCTATCACTTAATGATAATGTACTTCATATTGATAATATGAAAAAAAGAAAGAGAGAGGATGTGAATGTCACATACCTTTGGCACTACCGACTTGATCATATAAATGAGTCAAGAATTAACAAGTTATACAAAGATAAATTTTTTGATCCTTATAATTTTAAATTATATAAAACTTGTGAATCTTATCTCATGGATAAAATGATCATGACTCCATTTACTGGTATGGAGAAAGGGCGAGTGACATCTTGGACCTTGTACATACTAATGTTTGTGGTCCAATATCGACTCAAGCCAGAGGTAGATACTCTTACTTCTTCATATTTATTAATAATATGTTTAGACTTGGATATGTATATTTAATGAAATATAAATTCAAAATCTTTGACAAATTTAAAGAGTACCAAAGAATGATTGAGAAACAAATTGATAAAAGTATTAAGCTCTTTGATCTGATCGAGAGGAGAATACTTAACTAGTGAGTTTTTGATCATTTAAAACAAAATGATATACTCTCTCGGTGGACACCTCCTTACACTTCACAATTAATAAAATTACAGAAAAGAGAAATCGCACCTTAATAGATATGGTGTGATCCATGATGTGTTTCACAGATCTTTCGATCTCTTTTTGGAGATATACTCTAAAGGCTGCAGCATATATTTTAAATAAAGTGCCATCCAAATCTATCTCTAGCACTCCATATGAGATATGAAAAGGGAAGAGGTCCAATCTTAAACATCTTAAGATTTAGGGTTGCCCTGCTTATTGAAAGTATAGTGCCTTACAAGTCAATCACATGGGGATGCAAAAAAATTTTCTTTATTTTTTTCCTACTCATTTTATGACATTAGTTATTTTTTAAGTATTATGTTTTATCATTTGCTGCATCATATTTTTTATGATTATGATAAATCTCATAGATTAGGACAATGATTTTAGGACCATGATGAGATCATGCCAGTGAGACCTAAAATCTTGATAGCTCCAATCTAAAATATTTTCAATCATTAGATCATTGAGTCGGAGATCGATGATACCGATAAGACTGGTACATCCTATATATGCTCAATGGAGAGGGTGGTTGATATCACATCACTTGTGTGGTGACACTAATACAAAGATATAGATACTCATTAGAGAATGAGTTCACTGAACTGACCTACAGAAAAAATATCTGATGGAGTCTTACAGTATGTCAACAGATGGTTCTTCAGTGGGAGTGGTGCATGTGATCTTTTGACCTGAGATCATCATGGTACCTTGTGTATATGGATCTTTACTTTGGTTTATTCTCTAGCACACCACTTTAAGATATGTGTGGGATATTTTGGATATGGTGAAGTGTGTATGAAGATTGTGAGTGGTCAATAAGGAATCAGTCACTCCTTGTAGGAGCAAAGAACATCCTATGTGATCTCATAGGATGGTGACTCTGAGAGTCTCTGGCCACAGCAGGAATGAACAGTAGAAAAGATTTCTACCGATTCATCAATTGAGTCATCATCATCAGATCGAGATACATATAGATAGGTATTTAGATTTGACAAATCTTCATACCCATGATATTTTCGGGATGTTGTGTGATCAAAAGATTGAATTACATAGTAACTCACTATAAAAGGATAATTTTGATATTCTCATCAAATTTTAAATCTTTTAAGTAGTCATGATATATTGCTAGACATCAATCTTGACTCATGGACTCATCAAAATTAAAAGAGTTTAATTCAAAAATCAATTAGGAAGAGTCCTAATTGATTGGAATTCTTGAGCTAAACTAATCCAATCGGATTAGGGTTACGTCGAGATTTGGGTTCACTACTGGTTAGATTTAGAACCCAATGGATCATACATAATAAAAATTTGATCTTGATCCAATCTATTTAGATTTATTATAAATCTAATGGGTTAATTGAATTGCTAGCACATGAATTAACCCAAGTTCCCAATTGGGTTCAGTGCAAATATGTTTGTGCTAACCCTTTACTTATTGTCTTGACCTAAGGTGATTGGATTTGAATCATCTATTTATTAGTTGGTTTATCTGATTTTTAATGAAAGAGTTTTATGTAAAATCACCTTTCTCCATGCCAAGCCACACGCCAATTTATTAGGCACGCCCCATTTATTTTGGTGTTAAGAAGGAAGAGTCCTTCTTAACAAGGTATCTTAATTTTCTTACATTGGTTCCATGCGTTTTCCATTAATCCTCATGTCATGTGATGGTGCTTGGGATATGAGGCATGAAAGAGGAGGAGTCCTTCTCTTGGAAGAAATTTACATGCCAAAATAAATAAGGGACACCCACTTTTTATGCGATGAAATGGAAGAATCCATTTCATATCAAACTCTTAATTCCTTCCTTTATTTCTCCACGCGTTTCTTAATTCCTCGTGACATGAGATGCCTCTTGGGATTATGGGCACAAAAGAGAAGGAAGAGTCCTCTGCAAGGAGTTTGAATGCCAAATTAATTGGACACCCTTTCATATATGCATTGAGTTTATGGAAGAATCTTAATTGTTAAGAACTCTTGGTATCTCACGCTAATTTCTTTTTCACGCACCATAAGATGGCATTCAGATTTTTTTTAGTAGAGGAAGACTCCTTCTACTTGTAAATCACTTCCTATTCTATGCCTTAAAACTTTAGATTACATGCAAAAAAATTAATTTGTGCATGTAAGGAAGATGGGATGCCAAGAGTTGGCACCCCTTGGTAACTTATATGGCTCCCCTTCATTCCTTATAAAAAGGGCATCCCATATGGCATAAAATTTATCCAAAAAGTGGTTTGGACGTGGGATTAGATGAGGAAGAGGTAAAAAAAATCTGAAGTAAAAAAGACAAGGAAAAAGGGAGAGGAAAATTAGAAAGGAAGGAAGAGAGAAAATAAAAAGCATGAGATGCTTGTCCAAAAATCAGATTGTTCATATGTTGAACATAAAATATAATTTATATATTTAAGAAAAAATTTCTAGAGTAGTCCTAGTAGAGGTCATGAAGGCATACAAGCTGTGGTGCAACCAGTTCTTGCGAAAGATGATCGGCAGCGAGCTTACGAAGAAGGCTACAGCACCATGACGAATTGGAAAGGGCTCTAATCAGTCCCATGTAGATCACCATTGGAGAACTTCTACTTTAAAGTCTCATGGAGGTCTCAAAATTATTAGATCATGATCTTCTCATTGGTATATGGCTTCTGATCTCTTCCTGATATGTATGTTTTTGATCATTTGATTGTAATCATCAAGGGGTTCCAAGGGTTTTGTGTTCCGGTGGTCTGTTTAATTGTTAAATATTATTTTCAATTATTGAATGTATGTTAAAATTTTAAAATTTATATTTTGCTACATCATCAGAATCTAACAGTGGTATCAAAGCTATCCTTGATTGATTCAATCAAATTTTATGTTATTTTTGTAATATAGATTAGATCCAGTTCAAAGTATGTCAAAATCAGATTTCTTAATTGATGTTTAATTGATATTCTTGATGTATTTTTCTTTATGATAAAGTGTTATCAATTCATGTTCAAACTTTGGATATAAAATTTCATGGTCTTTAGACTTGTGTGATAAGTTTAAGTTAGATTTCATGATCTAATTTTTAATGGAATTGAAGTCCAATGCATGTGATGCGCGGACCCTTGGAATACTACATATGGATGTACATTGTCAAGACTTAGGATTTTTATATTTGATGTATTCACCTAAGATCCAAGCACCGACTAATATGTTATTGGGTACTTACTATTATGGGTTGACCATTTTGGTTGTCGCCCAAGGTGTGTGTGGAACCGAAAAAATTTTGATCATAGAAAGGATGCATCATACATGGATTAGGATTTTTGCTGATGGATTTGTTTAACTATAATTCATTGTTCTAATATGATTAGACTTAATGATTATAGATTAAATCAAATTCATAGTTCTATTTTGATTAAAAATCATGTTTAATTTAGGTTAATCAAATTGTCATTTACCTAATTTGATTAGGATTTGAGTCATGGTTGTCCGAATCTATGCTAACCTAATTGGATTAGGCTTAACCTAAGATTTGATCAACTCAACTCAAATAAATAACAAATGATTGACTTAAAGTTAAAATTGGGTCAAGTATTGAACCCGAAGTGAAAACCCTAATTGGGTCCTATGATCATAAATTTAAACATTTTATTGATATGTGTATGAATGATATCACAATTAATATAACATGAGATGTTTGTTATTATATTTTATAATTATTATAAAATGCATGTTGTATGATTATGGATTATGGTACATCCATGTGACGGATGTATGCATGAATGCTTCTACTATTGGCTAATTATATAAATACATCTGTAAGAGTTGCAATAGGGGTTGGATGCCCCTGATGCATTGTATTATTAGCTGAACCTTTCCTTTGAAAGTTTCTAACTGTTGATTGGGATTTTTTTACATGTTGATGTAAAATAATAGCAAAAAATTATTTAAAAATAGATAAAAATTATTTTTTTTATTTTCAAATAAAGATCAAGCTTTCATGGTAGACTTCATGGAGATGAAAACTTGACTACCAAGCATTTAAGAGCGGAGGCGCATTAAGATTGACAATGAGAGGGTTCAATTTAGATTGCACCTAAGGTTAGACCCATTTATCATCCTATGGCTCGGATGATCTTTTAAAAGTTCATAACCATTAGATTTCTATTTATATGCCCTTACTTGCTGGTAGTTAAGAATTAGAATTTAAATTGCATATGATGCATGTATATGTTTAGGATGTGCATGAGACATAAGTCCCTCATATAAAATATATTAAATCATAATAGTGAAGTATTAAGAACACTACCCATGCCTTCCTTCGTGCTAAGCCTGTATTATGTCAAGAACTATAGTAGGCTGTTATTGTTGGAAATGTGTCCCAAAAACCAATCGTCAAGCTGTTGACGGTTGAGCAACCAAGTATTGTAATTGATTTGTTAATAAATAAAATATATTTGGCATCTTCATCATAAGCTTTCATCTTCTAATGAACTCCATTGTTATGATGAAGTCCTTAGGACTATTTGGGTTCGATAAAGAGAGGATTTATCGATTAGTCCTTAAAACTGTTCACGATCAAATGATAGGCTGTTAATAAGGACGACAGCTTCTATCGAGCATAGGTCGCTGTAGGCCATATGGGTTGGTTGTCCTCTTAACCAAGGAGTGTGGAGACACTGGTATGGCATACAGGTGAGATTAAGGGTACATCATCATTGAACGTGACCAACTCCAGAGTATTCTACTGTCGAGAATATCTCTGATGGGATATAGGTATAAGTGTCCCTTAGACCTGAGATCGCCTCAGTGACTTGCAAGCAACTCACTGTGCTTTGGTACTGGACTAACTGAATTTCTAATTCAGAGACAGAAGGCTTCTGGGCACAGTCAAGTACTTGCGAAGTCAGAGTGTGATCGAGATGGGATTGACCACTCCAAGAGTTGGAGAAGAATGAGTCGCTGTATTTCAATTTAGCAAAACCTTGGCCAGGGTAATCCATCAGATGGATTTGATATTTTGAAATACAATGTGGACAACCTGATCAGAGTTGACAGTTGAGCTCTGGGGTGTCCTATGATCATTTTGGTCAAGGGGATGAATTATATGAAAACTATATCCGCATGGGTTCTAAGGATGTTGTTCTACACATTCGACCTATCCGGTCGTCGGGTACCATTGCTAGATGGTCACTTCGATTAGTATAGAAATTTTTCTATGCTACCGGTTAGGTTCGGACCTATGAGGTCACATACATTAGAGTTCATGACCCGATCAGATGGTTGATCAACGATTAAGAATCATTCTAGGGTTAAATGATCAATACGATTGACATTTAACCCAGTGCAAGTGTTGCAGGAGGATCGATTAGCAATTCGATTGCTAATTGGCTTAATTTGATTAAGCAATGGGTGAGATTAAGTCTAATTAAATATGATTTAATTAGATTTATTTTGGCTTGATTGGATCAAGTCCAATTGATTTATTGGATAAGCCAAGTGCAAGGAAAAACTAGTCCTAGTTCAACTAGGACTTGGGTCAATCTAATTTCTAATTTGATTAGAAAATTAAATCAGATTTAAATCTAATTTAATCTGATTAAATTAGGTTTTAATTGGGTTAAGACCTATTTTAATTGGATTGATCTAATTTTGATTTGATTTGGTTTGGAAAACCAAATTAAAACAAGTCATAAGACAGAATCCTAGTAAGACTAGGATTCCACCTTGCGCCACATAATCCTTCTCCACGCCCTCTCTCTTATTCAACCCAATCTCCACTTATTTTGTGCGACAAAAGCCCTCTCCCAGATCTCTCCCACATTCACAAAAGGTCTCCTCTCTTCTTTCTTACATGGAAGGTGGTTTGGATCAAATCTAAAAGGAATAAGTTTGGATTTCGAATTCTATGAGATAGAGTTTTAGAAATCCAAAACTCTTTCAATTTTGCACCGAATTTATCCAAATTTTTTTTGGAATTTTTGTGGCTTTAGGGTATACATTGTGCATCCTTTTTGGTAATCCATGTACAAAAATATGAAGGAGGTGCTCAAGAGTTGGGCGTCCCTTGACTTGCCATGTTTGGATAAGCCTTGACTAGGTGTTTGACCTAGACAAAGACTCTATCATATCTCTCTATATAAGATGAGTTTTTTATGAAATTTTAGGAGAAATTAGAGATTTGAGAGACCTTTTGCCAACCAAAAATTAGAAAGAAATACTTTTGGTCATGGAGATATAAAAGACCAAGTTTGGGTGTCTAGAGAGAAAAACGTGAAGAAGAAGAGGGTCTTCTTCTTGGGTTTTTGTTTTCATATCTTTCCTCCCTCCATCTTGAGTTTCTGAGAGTGTCTCAGATCTGAAACTCCTCCTTTTACTTTCTATCTTTGGAAGAGTCCAAATCAAGAAGAAGGAGGCACCTGATCAACCATCAAAGAAGGATCAGCGCAGTACTAGCATACTGTGCTGATTTCCTGAAGCAGGACTTCTGATCGAGATTCGTGGGCTCGTGTGGATGACTCCTAGAGGCGGATGCGTGTGCGGCTTGCAACATCATCCTCAAGCCCAGATCAATAAGGTTAGAACATCTAACTTGCAAGGTAATAGATCTAATCTATTGTTTAATACATACATTAGATGTAGCTAGTATAGAAACATGTTGATATGATCAACATGTAGTTCATACTATATTTATATATATTTTAATTTTTGATTTAATGCTATATAATAATCATGTAATAGATCTTAGATCTAAAATTTTCTAATTTTAGAAAATAAATTTTGATTTATTTTAGTCTTCCGCTGTATGATCTTGAAAAAGTTTCAAGATCTAACCCTGAAACCCTAGATCTGGTTCCTTCAATTGGTATCAGAGCCTAGGTTCTTTATTACATGATTATTTATACATGCTTAGATTATTTTTTAGATTAGATCTAATTTATAATCTGATTATTAAATCTAAAATTAAAATTTTAGATCAATCACGAACTGCAAGGTTGTCCTGCTGTAAGGTTTACCCCTTACAGTGCAAAGGTTGTCCTAGTTTGTGTAGATCTATCTTTAATCATAAATTTATTAGATATGATCTAGATTAAATTTATAATTTATTAGATTTAAAAGATTTTAAATCTGAAATAAAATCTCTTTGTTAATAATTTTTGTGCAAAAAATTGTTTAAAGTTGAAATTGTTTCAATTACATGAACCTGTTTAGATTAGATCTAAAGTAGTTTCATGTTTATTTCACTTGCATCTTGATTATGAATCAAACATGCAATATGGTTGGTAGAATCATATTGTAAAATTATTTTACAAATATAAAAATTATTTTTTGAAAAGTCGAACCCAACCCTCAGCCCAAAACTTAATTAAGAATTAAGAAGTTGTTTGATTAGGTTCTAGGATTGTGAATTGAAGAACCTAAGACACAAATCATAACACATTGGGTTAATGGGTTAGTGGGAATTAGGTCCATTAATTGGGTTAGACCTATGGTTAGATTAAAATGGACTTAATTAGAGAATTGACTAAATCTAATCAATTGTTGTCTTAGATTAGGTCAAGATTCTCTAGATCAATTACAATAGTTGTAGTTGGTCAAGTCCATGTCTTTAACGAGAACCAAATGGACTTGATTCTTGGCTAAGCGGTCTAGCACGAACTGTTAGGTTGATCTAATCGAAACTAATTAAACAGTTGGTGTCTAAGGTAAACCAGACCGGTGGTTTTTAATTGGGAGCCCGCTTACCTGGCCATTTCTGATGGTGTCTAAGGCAAGCTTTGGCAGACCCTCCCACTGATCAACTTACCTGGCCTCTTGGTGAAATTATGTTTTGATCGGATCACTTGACTATTCGAGCTGACCCATGTCAGCTAGGTAAATCAGTGTGACTGATTTAGGTGCTCCTAGACCAGCCCTGGTCTCCCTTAAGCTGACTTGGTGAAGCCAGTGGGAGGATCATGATAAGCTGGTTCATCTGACCTCATCCTCTAAATTATTTAAATCCTCTAAAATTATTAGGTCCTTAAAATGATAAAGTTATGGAGATAACTGAGTCATAGCCTCCCATTAAGGTGTTTGATAATGAGTCCATTAACTCAATAATCATTGCAGACCCAAAGGCCTGGTGCTTGTTGACTAATGAAATTATCACTCATCATATGATGACTTGAAGTATCTCTCTAATGGTGGTTAGGTGAGCCAACCAAAGTTGGGCTTAATCATTCGTTGGTTAGATACACCAAGTATGATCATGTTAATGGTTGGACCTAACCGGATCCTTACAGTGGAGGCCAAAGCCTACTGATTAGGTTTCTGGGGCAAAATTAAAATTACTAAAATTATTTAGAGAAACAATTGGTTATGAACCTACCCTTAGATGTACATGGGTTGACCAACCAAAGTTGGGCTTGTGTGCAGTCTAAGTGGATTCTAGTACCCGTTAAGAATTAGGTAATTCCTCGAGTTGGAGGTAGAGGCTACCAATTGAATAAAATAGTGGGAGAAACCTTTTGATTAAAGTCCAAATCTTTAGGTTTAATGAATCAATTACTAATTAGGTTATGATTCTCCTTTGTGCAAATATGGCCACTTCCCTATCGCTCCGATCATTGTTGGACAATGATAAGTTGGTGGGATCCAACTTCGGTAGCTGGTACCGAAAGTTGAAGATAGTCCTGGAGCATGAACGATCCTATATGTGATAATAGATCCTGCACCTGAGGAGCCAGCTGTCAATGCACGTGGAACAATCAGAGACACTTACCAGAAGTGGCTCAGTGATCGGACCACGGTGCGCTGTATCATGCTGGCTATCATGAGCGATGAGTTCAGTCGCAGATTCGACAGCTCAGCCAAAGGACAAGCTTCAAGTGTTGGAGGATGCCTTTGGCACACCCGATGATGTGGAGAGGCACAAGACTAGTTGTGCCATCTTCAACCCAAAATGCGGGATGGTGCCTCTGTCACTGATCATGTATTGTACATGATCGAGCTGATGGAACGATTGAGCAAGCTCGACTTTTCTTGCATGAGCAGCTTGGGAAAGATGCAATACTGAACTCGCTGCCCAAGTCTTATCTCCCATTCCTCACTCATTATAGAATGACAAAGCCTGAAGAGAACTACCACGGGTTATGGGATTGCTTCAGAACTTTGAGAAGGATCACCAACTTCACAAGGAGTCGGTGAATTTAGTGGGAGGTTCGTCTTCTGGTTCTCGACCTTTTAAGAAAGGGAAGAAGAACAAGAAGAAGAAAGTAAAGAAGGTGCAAGTTCAGGCTAGGACATCAATGCAGAGCCAGACCAAAAAGGTCAAGCCTGATAAGAGTCTATTCTACTGGCAAGCACCCTAGATTAGATAGTGTGTCAGATATCTACTTATGGCACTGTAGGCTAGGTCATATAAACAAGAACAGAATAAACAGGTTGACTCAAGAGGAATCTCGAAGTTAGTGATTGTGAATCACTTCCAACCTGTGAGTCCTGTCTTCTTGGTAAAATGACCAAGTCACCTTTTACTGGAAAAGGTGAGAGAGCTACTGAGCTCTTGAGCCTAGTACATACTGATGTATGTGGGCCCATGAACACCTAGAGGTGGATATTTCTACTTCATAACTTTCACGGATGACCTATCCGATATGGATATGTCTATCTGATGAAACATAAGTCGGATTCATTTGAAATGTTCAAACGATTCTGAAGTGAAGTAGAAAAATAAACTGGGAAGAGTATTAAAACTCTTCGATCTGATCAAGGAGGAGAATACCTTTCTAGTGAGTTTCTCACATATCTAGAGAGAATGGGATTCTCTCCCAATGGACTCCTCCAGGAACACCACAGCATAATGGTGTGTTGAAAGGAGGAATCGGACTTTGTTAGACATGGTCCGATCCATGATGGATTTTTGCTAGCTTGCTGATATCCTTCTGGGGATATGCACTCGAATCGGCCTGTTATCTATTAAATAGGATTCCAAGTAAGTCTGTAATTAAGACTCCATATGAGATATGGACAGGGCGTAAGCCAGTACTTTCATACCTTAGGGTCTGGGGGTGCCCGGCCTATGTCAAACGATTAGTCACAGACAAACTTGGACCTAGGTCTGACAAATGCTCATTCATAGGGTACCCCAAAGAGACAAAAGAATATTTTTTCTACCATGCTGATGAACAAAAGGTGTTCGTCAGCCTTAAGGAATCTTTTAGAAAAGGAGTTCCTTGGTGAAGGAACGTTGCCTCTAAGGTTGAACTTGATGAAGTTCAACAGGTAGAAGGACCGACACCAATAGCTGAACCTGAGTCGGATATGATTAGATCACATCCGGAGCCCAATATACCTGCACCATTAAGGCGATCCGGTAGAGTACCGCATCAGCCGGACAGATACTACGATTTCTTGGTCCGGGATGGTGATCCCATCGAATTTGATGAGAATAATGAGGATCCGATCACCTATATGGATGCTATGCAGAGACCTGATTTCGAGAAATGGCTTGAAGCATGAAATCCGAATGGAGTCCATGAAGGTCAACGATGTATGGACATTGGTTGACCCACCTGAAGGGGTTAAACCCATTGGGTGTAAATGGGTCTTCAAAAGGAAGAGGGGCGCAGACAGAAAGGTGGAGACCTATAAAGCCCGTCTGGTTGCCAAGGGTATCGTCAACGTTATGGTATTGACTATGACGAGATGTTTTCTCCTGTGGCAATGCTCAAATCTATTCGGATATTGCTTGCAATAGCTGCCCATCTGGATTATGAGATCTGGCAGATGGATGTAAAGACAGCTTTCCTGAATGGAGAGCTGACTGAAGAGGTGTATATGATACAACCTGAAGGGTTTACATCCACAGATGAGTCCAAGGTGTGCAAGCTTCAGAGATCCATTTATGGACTGAAGCAAGCTTCTCGGAGTTGGAACATGCATTTTGATAAGGTGATCAAAACGTATGGCTTCATTAAGAATGGAGAAGAGCCCTGCATCTATAAATGGGCAAATGGTCCAGTTGTGGTATTCTTGTCTTGTATGTGGATGACATTCTCTTAATCGGGAATGACATCCCCGCACTACAGGGAATAAAAGTTTGGTTGTCATCACAGTTCTCCATGAAGGACTTGGGTGAAGCATCTTACATCCTAGGGATGAAGATCTATAGGGATAGATCTAAAAGGATGCTTGGCTTATCCCAGTCCATGTACATAGACACTGTGCTGAAGAGGTTCAGCATGGAGAATTCCAAGAAGGGCTATCTACCGATAGGCCAAGGAATTTCTCTCTCTAAGAAGGATTGTCCGACAACTCCTGAAGAGAGAGAGCGTATGAGTAGAGTCCCATATGCTTCAGCCGTGGGATCTATCATGTACGCCATGACATGTACAAGACCAGATGTGGCATACTCACTAGGAGTAGTGAGTAGATACCAATCTGATCCTGGAGAGAATCACTGGAAAGTGTTTAAAGCCATCCTTAAGTATTTGAGAAATACTAAGGACCAATGGTTGGTTTATGGCAAGTCAGATCTGAAACTTGTGGGGTTCACAGACTCTAGCTTTCAATCTGACTATGATGACAGCAGGAGCGTGTCGGGTTATATCTTTACTCTGAATGATGGAGCCATCTGCTGGAAGAGTTCCAAGCAGCATACTATGGCGGACTCTGTTTGTGAAGCAGAGTACATCGCAGCATCGGATGCTGCAAAGGAAGCTGTGGCTGAGGAAATCCATCACTGAGCTTGAAGTAGCACCCTCCCTCGATGGTCCAGTCCTGCTCTACTGCGACAGCACTGGTGCCATAGCTCAGGTGAAGGAACCCAAAGCACATCAGTGGATGAAGCACATCTTGCGCCACTTCCACCTGGTCTGAGAGATCGTGGATCGAGGTGACGTCGACCTTCAGAAGATCGACGGAAAGGAGAACCTAGCCGACCCCTTCACTAAAGCCCTGGCAATAAAGGAGTTCGACAACCACAAGTCGAAGATGGGTATTAGATACTGTGCCGAGTGGCTTTAGGACAAGTGGGAGTTGTTGGGAAATGTGTCCCAAAAAGTCAATCGTCAAGCTGTTGACGGTTGAGCAACCAAGTATTGTAATTGATTTGTTAATAAATAAAATATATTTGGCATCTTCATCATAAGCTTTCATCTTCTAATGAACTCCGTTGTTATGATGAAGTCCTTAGGACTATTTAGGTTCGATAAAGAGAGGATTTATCGATTAGTCCTTAAAACTGTTCACGACCAAATGATAGGCTGTTAATAAGGACGACAGCTTCTATCGAGCATAGGTCGCTGTAGGCCATATGGGTTGGTTGTCCTCTTAACCAAGGAGTGTGGAGACATTGGTATGGCATACAGGTGAGATGTAAGGGTACATCATCATTGAACGTGACCAACTCCAGAGTATTCTACTGTCGAGAATATCTCTGATGGGATATAGGTATAAGTGTCCCTTAGACCTGAGATCGCCTCAGTGACTTGCAAGCAACTCACTATGCTTTGGTACTGGACTAACTGAATTTCTAATTCAGGACGGAAGGCTTCTGGACACAGTCAAGTACTTGCGAAGTCAGAGTATGATCGAGATGGGATTGACCACTCCAAGAGTTGGAGAAGAATGAGTCGCTGTATTTCAATTTAGCAAAACCTTGGCCAGGGTAATCCATCAGATGGATTTGATATTTTGAAATACAATGTGGACAACCTGATCAGAGTTGACAGTTGAGCTCTGGGGTGTCCTATGATCATTTTGGTCAAGGGAATGAATTATATGAAAACTATATCCGCATGGGTTCTAAGGATGTTGTTCTACACATTCGACCTATCCGGTCGTCGGGTACCATTGCTAGATGGTCACTTCGATTAGTATAGAAATTTATTCCTATGCTACCAGCTTAGGTTCGGATCTATGAGGTCACACACATTAGAGTTCATGATCCGATCAGATGGTTGATCAACGATTAAGAATCATTCTAGGGTTAAATGATCAATACGATTGACATTTAACCCAGTGCAAGTGTTGCAGGAGGATCGATTAGCAATTCGATTGCTAATTGGCTTAATTTGATTAAGCCAATGGGCTGAGATTAAGTCTAATTAAATATGATTTAATTAGATTTATTTTGGGCTTGATTGGATCAAGTCCAATTGGTTTATTGGATAAGCCAAGTGCAAGGAAAAACTAGTCCTAGTTCAACTAGGACTTGGGTCAATCTAATTTCTAATTTGATTAGAAAATTAAATCAGATTTAAATCTAATTTAATCTGATTAAATTAGGTTTTTAATTGGGTTAAAATCTATTTTAATTGGTTGATCTAATTTTGATTTGATTTGGTTTGGGAAACCAAATTAAAACAAGTCATAAGACAGAATCCTAGTAAGACTAGGATTCCACCTTGCGCCACATAATCCTTCTCCACGCCCTCTCTCTTATTCAATGCCAATCTCCACTTATTTTGTGCGACAAAAGCCCTCTCCCAGATCTCTCCCATGTTCACAAAAGGTCTCCTCTCTTCTTTCTTACATGGAAGGTGGTTTGGATCAAATCTAAAAGGAATAAGTTTGGATTTCGAATTCTATGAGATAGAGTTTTAGAAATCCAAAACTCTTTCAATTTTGCACCGAATTTATCCAAATTTTTTTTGGAATTTTTGTGGCTTTAGGGTATACATTGTGCACCCTTTTCTGAGATCCATGCACAAAAATATGAAGGAGGTGCTCAAGAGTTGGGCGTCCCTTGACTTGCCATGTTTGGATAAGCCTTGACTAGGTGTTTGACCTAGACAAGGACTCTATCATATCTCTCTATATAAGATGAGTTTCTTCATAAAATTTTAGAAAAATTATAGATTTGAGAACCTTTGTGCCATCCAAAAATTAGAGAGAAATACCTTTGGTCGTGGATATATAAAAGATACAAGTTTGGGTGTCTAGAGAGAAAAACGTGAAGAAGAAGAGGGTCTTCTTCTTGGGTTTTTGTTTTCATATCTTTCCTCCCTCCATCTTGAGTTTCCTGAGAGTGTCTCAGATTGAAACTCTCCTTTTACTTTCTATCTTTGGAAGAGTCCAAATCAAGAAGAAGGAGGCACCTGATCAACCATCAAAGAAGGATCAGCGCAGTACTAGCATACTGTGCTGATTTCCTGAAGCAAACTTCTGATCGAGATTCGTGGGCTCGTGTGGACGATCCTAGAGGTCGGATGTGTGTGCGGCTTGCAACATCATCCTCAAGCCCAGATCAACAAGGTTAGAACATCTAACTTGCAAGGTAATAGATCTGATCTATTGTTTAATACATACATTAGATGTAGCTAGTATAGAAACATGTTGATATGATCAACATGTAGTTCATACTATATTTATATATATTTTAATTTCTGATTTAATGCTATTAATAATCATGTAATAGGATCTTAGATCTAAAATTTTTAATTTTAAAAATAAATTTTGATTTATTTTAGTCTTCCGCTGTATGATCTTGAAAAAGTTTCAAGATCTAACCCTGAAACCCTAGATCTGGTTCCTTCAGTTATGCTATCCACAAAACTTATTGTGGGGACTGATTTGATACTGTCTTGATGCATAATGAAGCTAATGGTACTTAGCTCATACTAAGTTAATAGAATATGTCAAAAACTATAGTGAGTTTGTTGTGCTATCCACAAGGTTTGATATAGTGATTGGTATGATGTTGACTTAGTGATGCTTATGGCATATTCTGATAGTGCTGCCTTATTGTGCTATCCATAAAGATAGTATTATTCAGGTATGACTATATAGGATTGAATGGTATGACTTAACTAAAATACTATAGTTTGTTGTGCTATCCACAAGGCTATAAGTATTTTAGAGGCAAAAGTTATATTGAAAGTTGCATGAGATGCAATTAGTAGAGTTACTTATCCTTGAACTTATAGGAGCTTATTGTGCTATCCACAAGATTTTTTATGAAGAATTAAGATCTCAACCCCACTAAAGAACTTGATGATAGGTTTCTCATTTTCATATTTGAGGCCTATGAAATTTATTAAAATAGTGGAGATACAATTAGATAAAAATCTCGTCTAAATTGTGCATATCATCATGAATAGTCTTTCTATATTCTTATATACACATATGCATCTTTACTATCACTGCATAGTATATTTTTAAAATACCGAACTCCATAGAATGGTTGAGGAAATGAAGGTGAAGAATATCTTCACTAAAGGTATCTAATTTTATTACAGTAAAAATAAGTAATATAGATAAATTACAAGAGCTGTCTTGCAAATATGAAGCAATAGCAGAATACAAAAGTTGCATCTGCTAATAATTTATATGTGATACAAATTAATTATCATTAAGTATTTTAGCTTTAAAATATTGGGTATGTGATACCTTATATAGATTTCTCTTATGCATAGTATTGCTGGATCTATAAAGCTGAAGTGAGGTGACTACTTGTCTTTTAGCACTGATAGATAGTCTATTCATGCTGAGGCTGTAGGGTATGACCAACACATCTCGAACAACTAAAGAGAGGATTGGATATTTTTTCATATTCAACTTCCACCAAGCTAATATATCAAATAAGCTATTATTTGGTAGCTCACAACCATCAGATAAGTACCTCTCTACCTTTATCTTGCTCTCAACACTATCTTCCTCCATGAGATGCTTCATAAAAGAAAATGTCCACAACTAACACATATCCAACTCCATATTATCACTTATAGAATTAAGTTCCTGTGGCCTTTACTTTAGACTAGAACTTACAATAGTTGATTTGTTGCCATCAAAATCAAAATAACAATCATACAAACTTGTCAAAGTATCTGTCACCTTCTTAAGCCGGGCTTCAACAAGAAAATTATCTGCACCATATAATTGGTCAAAGTAATACTTCACATATCACACCTTGTATCGAGAATCTAATATGACAGCCACAAAAAGCAGTAAATTGATATTATCAAAATTTCTCCAATATTTGTTAAACTTTCCCGACATGTTGCTAGCCCCAGCATGTAACGAAACATCTTCATTTTTACTCAAGCTATCTAACATTGATTGCATTGAAATAATTTTATGAAAGAATTGATTGGAAGTGACATGCAAAGTGCCTGAGATCCTCAAAGTTATATTATAAAACACTTTCAAGAATTTGATAAAGACCCTAGCTTTCTCCCAATCTAGAGAATCAGGTGGCCCAATATTCTTTTTCTTCTTTGGCTTCTCCTTCCCTTTATCCTTCTCCTTTTCTTTCTCTTTACCATTCTCATTCTCCCCATTACCCTCATTCTCATCAATAGCCTCTTCATTTTCGTCAAAGTAAGCTAGATATCTTGGGTCATCCTCCTCCAACCAATCAAAAGCTTTCTCAAATTTCTCAGCATCCTCCAGCATCAAATAGGTGGAATTCCATCTAGTTGGAACATCCAAGGTAACAAGACTTTTTGTCTCAATTTTCTGCTTCTCTGCACACTTCCTAAAAGCAATAAGCCTAGAAGGAGAGGACCTCACAAACCTCATAGCATTACGAATCTTGATAATTGAATCATTTTGCTCCTTCAATCCCTCAATGACAATAAGATTTACTATATGTGCAGTATACCTAACATGCAAAAACTAATTATCCAATACCTTATTCCTTCAATATTTAGTTCTTCTTTTCAAGTACTTGATAATATTATCATTGGAAGTAGCATTATCAACTGTCAAGCAGAGAATTTTATCTACAGCCCAATCAAGCAAACAACTCTCTACAATCTTCCCTATGTCGATCCCTTATGATCTGAAACTTGACAAAAATTTAATATCCTCTTGCAGATGCTCCAATCACTATCTATTCAATGAGCAGTCAAGCACAAGTAGTTAATATTTTGGACTGATGTCCAAGTATCTATAGTTAAAGAAGCTACTGATTCTTGATAGCTTGTTTTAACTTTTCTTTCTCCTCAAAGTATAGATTTAGAATATCATTTGCTCCAGTAATGCGACAAGGCACTTTAAATTTAGGTTGCATGGCTATGCAAAATTTTCTAAATCTATCTGCTTCCACAAACATAAAAAGTAACTCATCTGTTATAAACATACTTGCAAGGGCTTTTCTACACTCTTCTTGACTATAGGTCACTGCTTTCACCATATAATTCCCCCCAATATTTTCTGTCCTATCTAACTTATCTTTTTTAAGCTCCATATAAAGAGTTTTTTGTCTTTTATCCTCTTCTCTAAAAGATCGATCTTGACACTTTACTAAATGATTGCATAAATTACTAGTCCCTAACTTTTTTGAGTCAGATGCATAATCCATTCCACAGTAATTGCAATATGCCCTTGATGTTTTTGTATCTTTTGTAAAATGATTCCATACAGCTAAACCTTTTCTAGAACCAGTATCTCTCTTTCTTTTACCTTCTTAGGAGAAGGCATAGTTTCAATCACTTGAGCTTCGATTGTATTTATGGTTAGCTGACCCTTCGTAGTTGTTGGTTTATCACTTGTTGATGCAGCCATCTACAATGTAAAAAAAGTAATAAAAATCATAAATAACAAATTATAACTATCATTTAAAAAAAGGATAGAAAACACAAATACTAACTAATGTTTAAAATATTTGGTTTTAAGTGTTGAATGAATGACTAATTTATTATTCACAATACTAACTGAAATCTCTCATTAAATATATATGTAAGTCAACAATCTTCCAAATAGATATTTTTTTTTTCACTTACTTCGGTGGAACTTTATGCAATAACAAATACTTATAGAAAAATGACAAGTTCCTCTATTTTATTAACTTACAAGCATAACCCATTGTCTTTTAATTTTTTTTTAATTTTAGATGGACAAAGAAAGAAATTGTGCAAGTAGATTATAAAGAAAGAAAAGAAAACGAGAATACAATAAGTAAAAAGAGTCTAGATTAATAAAAGTAAAAAATTCAATAAAATATGACTCTATTGAAAAGTATTCCAAAATCCTAGATTATTAGAAATATGATACAAGCAACAGATTTTAGGTTTTAAAAAAAAATTAATTATCTATTTAGAAATAATAAATATATTAAAAAATATTGATAAGTCTATGAAATATGGTTAATGATTATTTTTATATGATGAATCTTAATTAAAAAATCTTATTTACCTGAACAGCCAACGGCCCAACATGGTAGTTCATGAAAAATTGAAGAGATAGGCTGACGAAGAGAGAGGGAGGGGGGGAGAGAAGTCATAAAGTTTTCTTACCTGAGGCTTAAGCAGTCAATGTCATCAGTGATTTATGAAAAATTGAAGAGATGGAGAGGGGGAGGGACGGAGAAAGAAAAATGAGAAGTCACAAAGTCTCTAAGAGGGGAGGGGAAGGGTCATAAACGGAGAAAATAAAAATTAAAGATTTTGGATATTCTAAAGAATAGAAAATTAGGAATATAAACCACATAATACAAACATATCGTTTTTATTTTATATATAGTTTCTATTTTAGTTTATCAGTTTGGTTCGGTTTAAACAGATCACATAAATCAGTGAATCAATAATCAAATCAAAATTTTGATTTTTCTATTTTACTCAACCAAACTGAACCAATTAAACCACCAAACCATCACATTTGGTTCGGTTCGGATCGGATTGAACATTTGGATGGTTTGAACAGAATTTTTTACACCCCTAGTGCTAGAGTTTGATTGCATCCAAATAAGGCAAGTGAGGGGGTGGCTAGGGTTTGTCTAAGAGAGGGGGGTGGCAACCAAAGGAAGAGAGAGAAGAGAAAGAAAATTGGGAGAAAAATGGTCTCATTCGCTTAATCAAAAATGATTACACCCATATATGTATATGTGTACAAATGACTCTCAAATTTTAGCATCCTAAAATTTGACTAAATCCAAACAACTCTCAATACTAACCCATATGTGATTGTGCTCACCCAAGCCATGTACACCAATGACTTGACATGCTTTCACCTTTCTTGGATGTAAATCTAACCCAAAATGGATTAGCCCCTCAAAGCCCAAGTCTTAAGGGCCTCAAGACTGTGGAGGGCTGCTTGCCTCCACCTTAGAGGCCAAACCGGTATTAGAATCTCCATGAATGCTTTATGGACCATAAATCTTGGTCTTTTTCTCGGCTATCAGAGGCTTAAGAGCACCATACCTGAACCTACAAGTTGGAGAGTATAGAATATTTAGCTAGAATCCACTTATTTGAAATCTATGGAAGAGAGGAGGTCATGGAAGCTCGTCAGGTGCACCTAGAAAGTCTAAAATGGTTGAGTTGAAGTGTGAAATTGGCACATACAGATTCTCGCCTCAACAGATTTAACTTATGAGACTTTGGAAAGACAGCATGGGCTTAGTATAATGAGGAGTACCTTGGATATACAAGAAAAGAATAAAAAAATGAAGTATGTATGGTTTTAGGGTAACTTATTTTCCTAAGGCTCACTTGATGTAAAATAAATAAAGCCAAGTCCAACCGAGCTTTAGATTAGACTTAGATATGTGGATGGCTTGGGCTGCCCAGGCATCAGTTGGGCAGGTTTGATTGCCTAAATGAGTTATAAATTGGGCTTGGGTTAGTTGTGGATTGGCCATGGTTTAGGTTGCCAATATGGGTCAGAAAGTTTGGGTTTTGGTTAAATCTATCCAAGAGGAAATTATTGGGGAAGAACAAGAGGAGCTTCAGGGTGTCTACAGAAGTAGCCTGGGTAACATTAATAATTGTTCTTGTAATTGTATGGCAACTCGCAAAACATTGTAAACTAAGTATTCCCTTTGAGCTAAGAAACTATGAAATCGAAATTTATAACTCTATGGTTAATATAAAGAGAAAAGGTATGCAAGAATATATTAACTTGTTCATCTATATTCATGTTTGTTTTATTCTTTTGATTATACTATGGTGCTGAACGTTTAACATAATTTATTAGAACATATATTTGTCTCCTAAGTCGTTCAAGGAATTGACATCATTATCATATCATATGTGGTTAAGAGTCTAGTCTTTGGCAAAACCTTGCCATCAAAACATGCTTTTGGTGATGTGATTAAATAATGAACAAAAATATATGAGCTTTCTAAATCACGATAGCTTTTTAATGCATAAGTAACTAGATAACAAAATAAAAAAAATATATAGAATGTAAGCTTTCTAAATCATTTGTATGTAGAGATGCTCCAATACCCCTCAATTTTTTTTAGCCGTCCATATATATGAAATGGATGACCCAGATTGTTCCTTTAAATAGATCAATACATGCCTTCTCACCTTAAGTACCGGTAATAGATTGTAACTAACATGAAATCAGGTGGTTTTGTTATATAGGTCACTTGGAAAATTCTCAAAGCTGCATGGCTCCTCATGCACTTGTCGTCCCAAACAATTGAGTGGAAATTATTAGGATGTCATTCGACAATGTCATCACCTACGGTAGATTTCCAGGAAGGGAGACATATCCATGGCCGTTCGGCAATGCTGATGAGCATCGAGGGCAAAATGAGTGTGAGAGATGAAAATGAGAGAACCCATACCTATTTGATTTCTATTATAAGGATCAAATGTCTTAATCGACTAGGCCCATAAAACATATGAAATATCTTCTAAATTCATGGTCAATATTTAATATTTGAGACTTAAAGGAGAAGCATCAAAATGAATCTATTATACATTATCTCTGAATGTAAGGAGAATCTCTTAAATGATTATTGATCACTTAATTGTCTCTAAATAAATAAAGAAAATCTCCATTTAGAGAAAGAACGTCCAGACTCTATAAGATGACTCACTTTAATGACACTTGTCTAATAGTATAAATATTTGTATTTTGAAAAGGAAAGAAGAGGACACCAACTTATGTAGGAATCTAAACGTGAGCTATGCTATCCAAACTAGGACTAAGAGTTGCTTCTCTCTCTTATCTCTCTTGGAGCCTCATCATTTCTTCGAAAAAAAAAAAAAGGAGGTCGTTAGCTGATGGGAAGAGGGGACTCTCAAGGTTATAATCTTTTACCTTTTAATTCTCTCTCTCCCCCCCAAAAAAAAGAACCCGATAAATATTAACCAAAATATATAGGAGTATACAATTTGAACAACCCAAAATAATGGACCGTAGCTGACTGTTTGGCTCAAACAACAACAAGAATATCTTAAGAACAAGTTTTTGTGCACCACATGTGGTGCAATAAAATTGACATGGAGCGCACCACCTAATTGTATTGGAGCACATAGCATACTTAATAATGGGACAAACACTTAATGCTACTTAGCTTTTTCTTTCTCCAATTTTCAGTAACAAAAATATCTTTTCCTTCATAGAACAAAGAAGGAACAGTATTATTACTTTCTGATGTCTTAGTATGACTTTTCATAAATATATATAATATCCTGAACTATATATATGACTTTCTGATGCCTTGTATGACTTTCTATGAATATATATGACATTCTGAACAATATATATAATTTTCTATGAATATATATGATATCTTGAATAACATATATAGCTTTTTAATGCGTTATATGATTTTCTGTGAATATATATGATATCCTGAACAATATATATGATTTTATAATACCTTATATGACTTTCTGTTAATATATATGATATCCTAAATAATATATATGACTTTTTGTGAATATATATGGTATCCTGAACAATATATATGACTTTCTGTGAATATATATGATATCCTGAATAATATATATGGCTTATATGATTTCCTATTGGTTATTTAGGATATCATATATATTATTCAAGATATTATATATATTCATAGTAAGTCATATATATTATTTATGATGTCATATATATTCACAAGAAGTTATATAAGGCATTAGGAGGCTATATATCTTATTTAGGATGTTATATATATTTACAGAAAGTTATACAAGGCATCAAGATATCATAAAGATATAGAAAGTTATATATATCATTTAGAATATCATATATATTTATATAAAGCCATACGAGACATCAAAAAGTAATAATACTGCTCTTTTTTTTATTCTATAGAGAGAAAGATATTTTCGTCACTGAAAATTAAAGAAAAAAAAGTTGAGCAGTAATAATTGTCTATCCCATCTAAGTGCACTACGTATCCCAATATTATTGAATGATATACTTTTATTACACCACATGCAGTGTATAAAGAATTACTCGCATCCCAAAGTGAGACATGGAAAAGATACAGCTATACAAACGCAAAGTTCCCTACGATGGTATGACAAAAGTGAATGAGTACAAAACCGAAACTAGAACAAGAGAAAATGTAAATTTGTACAGCAAGCCAAGCAATAGTATGAAAGTCCAAACTTGGCATCGCCATTCAGAGCTCCAGAAAGCAAAGGCATGAAGAGCGGATGAAGAAATTGAAGAACTGTATATCACTGGGATCAACATTGCAGCGATTAGCTTGTAAGACTTTACATAGTAATGCAGCAGTTGCAGTGTTGAAGAACACAAAATGAAGTAGTAGTTGCAGAAATCTGTAACTTAAAAGAAATCCCAAACTGTAGTATTTGAACAGCAAATGAGCAGCGAAACGGATAGTAAGTAATGTAGTCTGTAGAGCGATTGCTAATTTCGACCCCAGGCAATCAAAGCATATTGAAGCAGAACACCTGAGAAAGTAATAATTGCAGCCATGTGTAGCTGAAAAGAAGTCCCAAAATTGTGAGAGTCATGGCCCCTCCACAAGCTGAAGCAGCAATACTGTGAATAATGAACAGTAATGAAGGACGAGTGTAACAGAACATAATTAGGTAGCCGAGAAGGAGCAAAGGAAAATTTAGTGTAATAAATGAGATTTCAACTATGATAAATGAAGGCGTTGAACATAGGTGGGAAAGAAAGAACAAGCTTAATTGTAATGTTGGAACTCAAGATGTTGTTGTGGATTTCAGAAGTAAAGAGCAAAATAAATAAGATTGATTTAGGGTGAGCTTCGACAGCAATGTGGCCGATGGTGGAGGTAGAGGAGGGGTAGAGTTTGCAATCAGAGCACTTGATTCTAGATGTATTGCTTCTGGCAGTAGACAAATTTATGATATGGGCAAAATTGAGAGTGGCATGAGAGCGTATCAGTAATAAGAGGATTCATCCTGAGAGCTAACCATATTCATCCTGAGGGCGATGTGGCTACTGTTATCAGGTAGGCTTTGAGATAGGCTCGGCTAGTAGATGGGTCCCCTTTGCTACCAGACATATAGAGCATAGCTAATGGTTGTATTATATTCTGGTCCATTCATATCTATGGTGAGGCAAACAATATTGTAGACTAGGAGGCTTCCCATATGGTGGAGCACTCCGACGACCCTTTATGGATTACTTTGCTTCTATTTTTTCGATTTTTTGTGGTATTTTGTTTTTTAATTTTGTAGGACATATTCATATTAGTTTGGCCGGTTTATTAAAAGAGAAAAAAGACAAGTCTAAGTTTGGTCTGTTTGCACTCTTAGCTATGTATATCATGTTTTCCTACCTTTTTTTTTAAATCCTTTCAACTTACAAATCACTTGTGAAGTAAACCCACGCATGGCAATTTCAATTTCCTTCGACAAAAGAAGGACCGCCCAACAAAATTCAGATAAGATTAACCTTTAGAAGAGGAGATCATCCTCTCAGCCTAAATGGAAGCTCGCAGATGGCAGTTTGGCTCGATAGACTTTTAAGGACTTGTTTGTTATGGTTACAAGGGACATCTCCCGAGATCTTCAAAGGAAATGATGTGAGCTTAAAAGCTGGACCCTTTTAGCAAGGTTCAAGTCATATTGTTTGAAAAGTAAGGCATGGATTAACAATATTGGACCAGTACAAATGCCATCTGATATACACTTTGTGGAAATTAAATACCATTGCATTTGATACCTTAAAAGATGAGGGAGGAAAGAAGTGCACCTATATGAAGAACCAAAAATAAAAAGAAAATATGTACTTGTAGTGTATCCTCTTGAAACTTGTTGGTTGGTTAAACGCAAAGCAACGTAATTCGGTTATCAACTAAGTAAGATATGTAATGCGATCTCATTACATATTTCATTACATAAAGAAAATTGAGAACATTTCTCAGTTGCTATTGCTCAGCTCTGTCACAATGTTGTACTAGTTTATTCTAGTTCATGTAACATTTTGTTGAGGTCTCCTGAAAGCACCCATGTCCCTTTAAACTTAATTGTGAAGAATTCCCAAGTTCTCCCCAGAAATCTTCTTTCAAATCCCTGCCTCATTTAGGCCGAGGACAGACATTACAGCCCAAATGAAATTATCATCCCGGCAAAATAAGACAGCAGTAACTGAGAAGCAGCCCGAGAAGGTGTCCACAACCCAGAAGAGGGACAAATGCCACCCAACAAGGATGCCTCTGGCTAACTTTGATGCTGGTGACTCCACCCGTTCACCTATCATGGTTCCAATAATAGATCGAAGAAACTGAAGAAAGCGGTTTGGGACTTTTTTTGTTTTGGTTTCAAGGGGTTTGAGACTGGTTATTATTTTGAAGCTTGAAACTGAATATTTCTGATAACACACCCCTTGCTTGATAATTATCTTGGATCAGTCTAATATTTAGAAATAGTAGCTTGTAAATTTCAAAACATGATGTTGATTGAGAATTATGTAGCTTGTGTTTGCCATTTGCCTTACCTATAACTAGAAATGTCTAATTGAATGATGCCACTTGCTGTTATAGTTGCAGTATTTGTATCTGCAAGATATTTTGTTGCTGTGAAGATGCTCTTGTACTGGATAGAAGAACATTGCTTGTCTAGATGTAATAAATTGACAGCATTTCTAATTTAATAATCTGATAACATAGAAGTATAATATAAAATAATTGATTATTACATATAAATTTTAAAATAATAATGATTTTATCACTCGGTTATGAATAAAATATGTCATTGTCGTAAAATAATACATAATATTTGTCTTATATAATTGTAAGTAGTCTTATTTATCTTATAAATATTGTGATACATGATGTTAACATATATATAATTATAAATATATTATAAATAGTATAATGTAATATAATAATTTGTCAACATATAATACAATATTATATATTCTAATATAGATGATTACCTTATTATTTATTGATATGCATAGAGGGTACGGTTGTATTTTTCATGCGAAAGAATGATTAATGTTCTTTCACGACATCAACCATTGAATGGCGCAATAGCTGCTTTGAGATCCTGAAAGATTAATCATTCTTTCACATGAAAGATACATCCTGAACCTACATATGGTTACAAAAATTACATATTTGACTATGAATGCAAAAGAATAATAACAGTGTAACAAAAGTGCTAAACTTATAAGCCTTACTACTACAACTTAGGATCATTTTGGCTGTAGTTTGATAAAATGCATATGGACTCGCAAGTATGCTTGCAGCTGTGTGTTGGATTTTGAGCAAATTGCAGCACTTTGAGATGCAAAAGGTACAATTATCGATCTTTTAGTTATCTCGCAACCTATGCAGGACCCTGCAGGCAAAGTTACTACGCCAGAGAATGGTTTTCTTCAGAAGGAAATCAATGAGGGCCTCTCCCCTCTCTAGTGAAAAAAAGAACAAAAAAAATCAATGGCTGATGCCATGGATGGATAAGACATAAAAATGCCAAAAAGCAGTGCATCCGGAGGCTATAGCTCCTGCAAAACCATAAGTACGACCATTCAGATTAACTTATCTGGTGTAATTAAGCATGGGTTTGGGATTTGCATTCCTTGTAAGAAAAAAAAGATCTATAGAGATTTTTTCTCCCCTTCATAGGATTCGGGTTGGGAATGTTGGGTTGATATGGGTCATCCTTCAATAGGCTTCCTAGTCCATGTATCCAGGAAGAAATTCAGCTTAGATCCTGCTAGATTATCCGGATAGACCTTTACTTTAGTTCAGTTTCCTCTTGAGTTCCACCCATGTTTGGGGTTCTGATATTACAGCTTGGCCCCACTATACCCAATATCTTCAAACTACCAGATAGTCCCACATTGTTTTCTTGCAGCTTGATTTCTCTTTAAATGCAAAGCAGCAGCATAAGCATGGCTTAAGATTTCCCAAATTGACCGATTTGTCCGATTTAGTATCCTTTTAGCTCTTATAGCTAGTGACATCAAGCATAGTGCTAAAGTTGTTGATGAAGCTCTTTAGACCTGAATTCTTGCTCTTGAGAGTAGAACACAATCATCCACAAACAATGGATGACTAATAGATCGGCGGTATTGGTTAGCATTGTAACGAAAAATATTCAGTGTTGAGAAACCTAATTATTGCCACTATCATGAGAAAATACTAATGGGTAAATCAAGTGCAAATATTTCCACCATCATGAGAATAATTTCATGACTCTTTATTTATTTATCTATTTATTTTGGTTGGGGGATTGGTAAAGCATTCCATGACTCTAATTAAATAACAGTCATGGTTGGCATTTACTCTGCATTATGATTTCATAAGACTATTTGGAGTTGGGTTTATGCTAAGTAGTTTGCACCAAATGAGAGTGACAACTTCATCCTGGAGCATACCGCCTTCTATCTTGAATCACCATTTCTGAGGCCCAAACCTGTTCAAATTACAGGTCTTGTTTTGATGGTTAAACAGACAACGCTGGTTTTAATCATGGAGTACATGATCTGGTTTTGCCTTCCATTGGAACAAATTGAAACTAGTATATATGTTACAAAGCTGTTGTTAGAATGTTCGACTAAATCATGGCATCAATCCATGATTCACATGAGCTAAAGGTCTCCAAATGGATGTGATGACATTAGACCAAAATCACCATCAGTATCACATATGCCCTCACCGATGGCAAACGGGCGGAGTCTGTATACATTTTAGTCTGCCAAGAGTTTGCTGTTTGCAAAACTACTAGACTGTATGATAGACCTGTTTTCATATTTTTCTCCCATGATCAACCATGATTTATATACTTCACCTCTGGAGGGAGGACTTCAATTAGCCAAGTGATTAATTATGAAAAAGATAAATGATGCACTAAAAACATGAAAGATTAAAAAAAAAGGATCAAGTCAATTTTTATGTAATCTGAATTCATAAAATATGGATACACCTAATAAAAAACCAAGACAAAATATGTGGGTGCCAAAGATGGAAAGTAGATTAGAAACTGGGAGAATACTCGGCTTTCATTCAATATGATTCCAAGCATCTTTAATAAACCAATTGTCGAGAGACGAAATCCAAATCTAAGATGAGGAGGGGTTAAGAGTGCCCTTTTGGTATAGAAGACCATTACAGATGTCATCAAAGTTAAAAGAGAGTCTCCATGAAGTTTTTTGCTGCTTTTATTATAAAATAGAGTTAATTTCAGTAATTACTTCTATCGGTGGATGGTTCATGTCCTAGTTACTACCTTTGTGCTTGCCGGTGGTTCCTTGAATGGCTTGCTTGTCCAAGTTACTTTCTTTAAGAAGTTAATTTTAGCTAAAAACTACTCATATGTGGCTTTTTATATGCACGACAAATGGCTAAACATAGCCCTTTCTTCCAAGTATCATGCATAAATTAGTCAATCAAATCCTGATCGATCCACTATTTTTGACTATTTTCTATAATTGGTCAATGTCCAATTAATTTTTTTAGATATCAACAAGACCAAGAATTACTCCATATAACTATACTTACATTAAAAAATTACAAATGCATTACAACGGAGGGCTCCTTGCTCTCAAGCCATTTTTTTTGCTCTCAAGTCATTTCACTTCATGAATAATGACCATGACATCTGTAAGGATTCATGCGGATATCTATTTAGTCCTACATTAGTTATTCATTAGGAAAATCTTGAATACTTATATAGGATCAAGAAATCTAAATAATATCTTCTGACTAATTTTTTTAGATGAGATCCTGAGTTATCACAAATGATATCAGAATCGACCCGGCTTATAGCATATGTGGACTAGGGGATACTGTAATATGAATTCAATGGGGCTAATCCTGAGCCAATCGTGGTATTGGACCCTTAGTCTGACGAGCACATCAGGATTTAAATGAAGAGAGTATGTGAGAATCCGTATGAACATGTATTTAGTTCCACATTGATTATTCACCATAAAGATCTTAGGTATTTATACATAGCCAAAGAACTTAAATAATATTTTCTAGCTAGTCTTTTTAGGTGAGGTCCTGTATTATTATTGTTAGAATGTCATGTAGGGGCATGCATGTATGTTTTAAATTTTTTTTTCTAAACAATGCAATGGAATAGAAAATTAAAATATCTTTTAATCTAAATCATGTATGCGTAAAATATAGAACATAGGAATCTACTTCATATGCTGAAATTGAGCACATACTGAATTTTATACTGAAATTAAATATGTGATCAAATTATATATCTGTTTCATAATTTTTTTCTTCGAATCTGGATCTGTAAGAAGGTAGGTTCTTCCTTAGCCGTGCAAGTGCCAGCCTCTATAGGTATCGACTCAAGATCAGCCTGAAACAGCTCTCTATGGTATTGATCTTTCTTCTTCAAGAACGATCACCCTGCGAATCTGAACGAAGCCTAGATCGTGATCAATTCTATAATCCTTTTATTAATCTTTTTTTTCTTTTCTTTTCTTGTTCTCCTTCTCTTGATTATGAAGCAACCAAGATCTAAAACCCAGCAAGCAAAGAGGGACGCTCAAACACCTTTTGGGCGTGGAGATGGAGGATGCCCAATACTTTTGGGCGTTGGAACTAAAAGGGAGAAGAGAGGGAGGCATGGGGAGACTTTTGAGAGATGTGGGGCTGCTAGATATCTGATACTTAGTGAAAGAACCAGATCTAGGGTTTCAGGGTTAGATCTTGAAATTTTTTCAAGATTAGGTAGCAGAAAACTAAAATAAATCAAAATTTATCTTATAAAATCAGAGAATCCCTAGATCTAAGATCCTATTACATGATTATTATATGGCATTAAATCAGAAATTAAAATATAAAGAGCAAGAACTACATGTTGATCATATCAACATGTTTCTATGCTACATCTAATGTATGTAAAATATAATAGATTTGATCTATTACTTTGCAAGTTAGATGTTCTAACTTTACTGATCCAGACTTGAGGATGATATTACGAGCCGCACATGCATCCGACCTAGGAGTCATCCACACGAGTTCACGAATCACGATCAGAAGTCCTGGTCCAGAAAATCAGCACCCACAGTATGCTAGTACTGTGCTGATCCTTCTTCGATGGTCGATCAGATGCCTTCTTCTTCTTGATTTAGACTCTTCCAAAGATGAGAAGTAGGAGAAGGAGTTTTAGATGTGAGACACTCCTAGAAAACTCACAGATGGAGGAAGAAAAGAGGTGAACTCAGCAATCCTAGAAGAAGACCATTTTCTTTTTCTCTTTGCTCTAACCCAGACACTTAGTTTTGTATCTATTATACCTCTACACCCCAACACTCTTTCTCCCTGATTTTCACATGCCCCAAAGGTCTCTCAATGCTTTATAATCTACAAAAATTTTAAGAAGAAATTCAACTTAAATAAAGAGATATGAAGAATCTTTGTCATACCTAATCAAGAAAAATCCAAACAAGGCAAGAAAAGGGGTGCCCAACTCTTGGGCGCCCCCTCCTTTTTTTTCTGCCATGGACCACCAGCAAAGGGTGCACAATATATGCCATAAAATTCATAAAAATTTTAGAAAAAATCTGGATAAAATCAGTGCCATAAGGAAAGAGTTTTGGTTTCCTAAAATTCTATCTCATAGAATTTGAAATCCAAACTAATTCCTACTTTGACTTAGTCCACAACCACATTCCATGTAAGAGAAAAAGAGTGGAAAGTTTTGGACATGTGTGAAAGCCTGGGAGAGAAGATTTTGTCTCACAAAATAAGAGAGAGTGGGTGTGGGAGGCTAAGGTGGCGCAAGGTGGAATCCTAGTCTTACTAGGATTCAATCTATGACTTGTTCAAATTTGATTTCTCAAACCAAATCAAACCAAAATCAAATCAACCCAATTAAAATAGGTCTTAACCCAATTAAAAACTTAATTTAATCAAATTAAATTAGATTTAAATCTGATTTAATTTTTTAATCAAATTAGAAATTAGGTTGACCCAAATCCTAATTGAACTAAGACTAATTTTTCTTGCACTTGGCTTATCCAATAAACTAATTGGACTTGATCCAATCAAGTCCAAACTAAATCTAATTAAATCATATTCAATTAGACTTAATCTCAACCCATTGATTTAATCAAATTAAGCCAATTAGCAATCAAATTACTAATTAATCCTCCTGCAATATTTGTACTAGGTTAAATGTCAATCGTATTGATCGTTTAACCCTAGAATGATTCTTAATCGTTAATCAACCATCCGATCAGATCGTGAACTCTAATGTGTGTGACCTCATAGGCCCAAACCTAAGTTAGTAGCATAGGAATAAATTTTTATACCAATTGAAGTGATCATCTAGCAATGGTACCCGACAGCTGGATAGGTTGAATGTGTAGAACAATATCCTTAGAACCCATACAGATATTGTCACGCCCCCGACCCGAGATTGTGAATCGAGGGTCGCGGCAACCGCCGCATACTCATGAAGAACTCTCTCCATAAGCATGCAAGGCATCTCATCACGATATCAATGCATCGCAGCGGAATAAATTCAAATAATTATTATTAAACTGTAATTCAAGTAATTAAATCAAATGTCTTACATCCAATAAAATTTTTCACTAACAATAAACAATAGATCTAAGTTCAATGAAGTTGACAATGCTAAATCTCGTCTCTAAAAGCTCTGTCCCAATATTTCTTCCCACGTTCGAAATTAATTATCTGAATCTGAAAAATAGAAAGAAAGGTAATAAGCTAGACAGCCCAGTAAGTAACAAATATCTCTACCAGATATTTCAGATATTATATAATTTTCAAAAATAATGCTGCAATTAAACATAAAAATATATTTCATGCTGATTTAATGCAAATCCAATATTTTCAAAAATTCACACATAATATAATCATAAATCCGATTCGATTCAAAACACTCGTAACTCAACAGCCTCGACTATGACCAACATTTAACCCCCATTGGCGGGGTCCACAGAATACCAGCGCACAACCCCCACTGGCAGGGTCCAGAAATACCAGCGCACAACCCCCACTGGCAGGGTCCACAAATACCAGCGCACAACCCCCACTGGCAGGGTCCACAAAGTACCAACGTATAATCTCCATTGGCGGGGCCCACTGAAACATAGTTAGGCTGAGAGCATAAATCCGATCTATATCAAAACACTTAGTACCACAATATATATCATAATCTTTCACTAAACATGTGCATAAATCGATATACCATAACATTTCAAAAGCACTTTTCTTTTAAAACATAATTTCATAAATCATGCATAATTTCAGAGAATAATTATTTATTTTCAGAATAAATATGGAATATCTCGAGAAGATGATTCATTACTTACCTTTTACGGAGCACTGAATGGACAGATCGACTAACTTCTAGGAGATTCTTCCGTGCCTATTATCCAAAATTATATTTTTACATTAATTTTAATTCAAAATTAGATCTAACAAATCCCAAAATCAAAATCACGCTTAAAATCAGACTCGTCTCTAAACTCGATCAGAATCATCAGATGAAGCCTTCCACTACGCTAATCTTAGAAGGATAACTTTAGAGAGAGAGAAATCCATCAAGAGAGAGAAAAAGGCTAGAGAGAGAAAATTCTAGAGAGAGAAAGTAGAGAGAGAAAGTTCAATTCCAGAGAGAGAAAATCAGGGTTCAGACTGAAAGAAGAGAGAGAAACTCTCTCTCTCATCATTTTTTTTTTTTTGGGCTTTGATCTGCTGGCTGGGCTGGGCTTGGTTGGGCTATCACATTCTTCACTCCTAAAAAGAAATTTCGTCATCGAAATTTTTCATACCTGTCACCATTGTATTGGAAGCCTGTGGATTTTGTTGAGTAAGCGCATAAACTCTTCCCTGAGTTTTTGAAATCGGTCCGCCACCCTTATGTTGTCCTTCATGAGTTCTTTGGCCAACTTGATTTTCAGTATTTAACGGGCAGCTAGCAATTTTATGATCTTTCTGACCACATTTGAAACAAGCACCTGTATTCCAATAGCAATCCTTGTCTGCATGATTTTTGCCACGTCTGGAGCACAGCTCACCATCAATCTGTTGAGTCTTATTGTCTACTGCTCCCTTAGCTGATCTTTTGATGTTTTTATTATTATGATGCTCATACTTTAACGTCCCAATATTCCTAATGTTTACTCACCTACACTCATACTATGTCAAATTCTATGTGTCATAATTTATCCACTTATGCTCTGATACCATATTAATTGTCACGCCCCCGACCCGAGATTGTGAATCGAGGGTCGCGGCAACCGCCGCATACTCATGAAGAACTCTCTCCATAAGCATGCAAGGCATCTCATCACGATATCAATGCATCGCAGCGGAATAAATTCAAATAATTATTATTAAACTGTAATTCAAGTAATTAAATCAAATGTCTTACATCTAATAAAATTTTTCACTAACAATAAACAATAGATCTAAGTTCAATGAAGTTGACAATGCTAAATCTCGCCTCTAAAAGCTCTGTCCCAATATTTCTTCCCACGTTCGAAATTAATTATCTGAATCTGAAAAATAGAAAGAAAGGTAATGAGCTAGACAGCCCAGTAAGTAACAAATATCTCTACCAGATATTTCAGATATTATATAATTTTCAAGAATAATGCTGCAATTAAACATAAAAATATATTTCATGCTGATTTAATGCAAATCCAATATTTTTAAAAATTCACACATAATATAATCATAAATCCGATTCGATTCAAAACACTCATAAGTCAACAGCCTCGACTATGACCAACGTTTAACTCCCATTGGCGGGGTCCACAGAATACCAGCGCACAACCCCCACTGGCAGGGTCCAGAAATACCAGCGCACAACCTCCACTGGCAGGGTCCACAAATACCAGCGCACAACCCCCACTGGCAGGGTCCACAAAGTACCAATGTATAATCCCCATTGGCGGGGCCCACTGAAACATAGTTAGGCTGAGAGCATAAATTCGATCTATATCAAAATACTTAGTACCACAATATATATCATAATCTTTCACTAAACATGTGCATAAATCGATATACCATAACATTTCAAAAGCACTTTTCTTTTAAAACATAATTCCATAAATCATGCATAATTTCAGAGAATAATTATTTATTTTCAGAATAAATATGGAATATCTCGAGAAGATGATTCATTACTTACCTTTTACGGAGTACTGAATGGACAGATCGACTAACTTCTAGGAGATTCTTCCGTGCCTATTATCCAAAATTATATTTTTACATTAATTTTAATTCAAAATTAGATCTAACAAATCTCAAAATCAAAATCTCGCTTAAAATCAGACTCGTCTCTAAACTCGATCAGAATCATCAGATGAAGCCTTCCACTACGCTAATCTTAGAAGGATAACTTTAGAGAGAGAAAAATCCATCAAGAGAGAGAAACAGGCTAGAGAGAGAAAATTCTAGAGAGAGAAAGTAGAGAGAGAAAGTTCAATTCCAGAGAGAGAAAATTAGGGTTCAGACTGAAAGAAGAGAGAGAAACTCTCTCTCTCATCATTTTTTTTTTGGGCTTTGATCTGCTGGCTGGGCTGGGCTTGGTTGGGCTATCACAGATATAGTTTCCATATAATTCATCCCCTTGACCAAAATGCTCATAGGACATCTCAGAGTTCAACTGTCAACTCTGATCAGATTGTCCACATTGTATTTCAAAATATCAAATCCATCTAATGGATTATCCTGGTCAAGGTTTTGCTAAATTGAAATACAGTGACTCATTCTTCTCCAACTCTTGGAGTGGTCAATTCTATCTTGATCACACTCTGACTTCGCAAGTACTTGACTGTACCCAAAAGTCTTCCATCACTGAATTAAAAATTTAGTTAGTCTAGTACCAAAGCACAGTGAGTTGCTTGCAAGTCACTGAGACGATCTCAGGTCTAAGGGACACTTATACCTATATCCCATCAAAGATGTTCTCAACAGCAAAATGCTCTGGAGTTGGTCACGTTTAATGATGATGTACCCTTATATCTCACCTGTATGCCATACCAGTGTCTCCATACTCTTTGGTTAAGAGGACAACCAACTCATATGGCCTACAGCGACCTATGCTCGATAGAAGCTGTCGTCCTTATTAACAGCCTATCATTTGGTCATGAATAGTTTTAAGGACTAATCGATAAATCTTTTCTTTATCGAACCTAAATAGTCCTAAGGACTTCATCACAACAACGGAGTTCATTAGAAGATGAAAACTTATGATAAAAATATCAAAAATATATTTTATTTATTAATAAATTAATTACAATACAAGATTGCTCAACCGTCAACAGACTGACGATTGACTTTTGGGACATATTTTCCAACAACTCTCACTTATCCTAAAGTCACTCGGCACAGTATCTAATACGCATCTTTGACTTATGACTGTCGAACTTCTTCATCGCTAGGGCTTTAGTAAAGGAGTCGGCTAGGTTCTCCTTTCCATGGATCTTTTGAAGGTCGACGTCACTTCGATCCACAATCTCTTGATCAGATGAAAGCGGCGTAAAATGTGCTTCGTCCGCTGGTGTGCTTTGGGTTTCTTCACCTGAGCAATGGCACCAGTGCTGTTGCAATAGAGCAGGATCGGACCATCGAGGGAGGGTGCTACTCCAAGCTCGGTGATGAATTTTCTCAGCCACATAGCTTCCTTCGCGGCATCCGATGCTGCGATGTACTCCACCTTACAAACAGATTCTGCCACAGTATGCTACTTGAAACTCTTCCAGCAGATGGCTCCACCATTCAGAGTAAAGATATAACCCGACACACTTCTGCTGTCATCATGGTCAGATTGAAAGCTGGAGTCTGTGAATCCCATAAGTTTTAGATCTGACTTGCCATAAACCAACCATTGGTCTTTAGTATTTCTCAAATACTTAAGGATGGCTTTAACTACTTTTCAGTGATTTTCTCCAGGATCATATTGGTATCTACTCACTACTCCTAGTGAGTATGCCACATCTGACCTTGTACATGTCATGGCATACATGATAGATCCCACGGTCGAAGCATATGGGACTCTACTCATACACTCTCTCTCTTTTGGAGTTATCAGATAATCTTTCTTAGAGAGAGAAATTTCATGGTCTATCGGTAGGTAGTCCTTCTTGAAATTCTTCATGCTGAACCTCTTCAACACAGTTTCTATGTACGTGGACTAGGATAACCCAAGCATCCTTTTAGATCTATCCCTATATATCTTCATCCCTAGGATGTAGGATGCTTCACCCAAGTCCTTCATGGAGAACTGCAATGACAACCAAACTTTTATTCCCTGTAGTGCAGGGATGTCATTCTCGATTAAGAGAATGTCATCCACGTATAAGACAAGGAATACCATAACTAGACCATTTGCCCATTTATAGATGCAGGACTTTTCTCTGTTCTTAACGAAGCCATACGTTTTGATCACCTTATCAAAACGCATGTTCCAACTCCAAGAAGCTTGCTTCAATATATAAATGGATCTCTGAAGCTTGCACATCTTGGACTCATCTGTGGATGTAAACCCCTCAAGTTGTATCATATACACCTCTTCGGTCAGCTCTCCATTCAAGAAAGTTGTCTTTACATCCATCTGTTAGATTCATAGTCCAGATGGGCAGCTATTGCAAGCATTATCCAAATGAATTTGAGCATTGCCACAGGGGAGAACGTCTCATTATAGTCAATACTATAATGTTAATGATACCCCTTGGCAACCAGACGGACTTTATAGGTCTCCACCTTTCCGTCTACGCCCCTCTTCCTTTTGAAGATCCATTTACACCCAATGGATTTAACTCCTTCAGATGGGTCAACCAATGTCCATACATCGTTGACCTTCATGGACTCCACATTTCATGGCTTCAAGCCATTTCTCAAAATCAGGTCTCTATATTGCATCCATATAGGTGATCGGATCCTCATCGTTCTCATCGAGTTAGATGAGATCACCGTTTCGAACCAAAAAATCATAGATCTGTCTGGCTGATGCGGTACTCTATCAGATCGCCTTAATGGTGCAAATACATTGGGCTCCGGACTGATCTAATCAAATCCGACTCAGGTTCAGCTATTGATGTCGGTCCTTCTACCTGTTGAACTTCATCAAGTTCAATCTTAGAGGCAACGGTTCCTTCACCAAGAAACTCCTTTTCTAAAAAGGTTGCCTTAAGGCTGACAAACACCTTTTGTTCATCAGCATGGTAGAAAAAATATCCTTTGATCTCTTTGGGGTATCCTATGAATGTGCATTTGTCAGACTTAGGTCCAAGTTTATTTATAACTAACTGTTTGATATAGGCCGGGCACCCCCAGACCCTAAGGTGTGAAAGTACTGACTTACGTCTTGTCCATATCTCATATGGAGTCTTAATTACAGACTTACTTGAAACTCTATTTAACAGATAACAGGTCGATTCGAGTGCATATCTCCAGAAGGATATCGACAAACTGGCAAAACCCATCATGGATCGAACCATATCTAACAGAGTTCGATTTTTCCTTTCAGACACATCATTATGCTGTGGTATTCTTGGAGGCATTCATTGAGAGAGAATCCCATTCTCTCCTAGATATGTGAGAAACTCACCAGAAAGGTATTCTCCTCCTCGGTCAGACCGAAGAGTTTTAATACTCTTTCCAATTTATTTTTCTACTTCACTTCGGAATCATTTGAATATTTCAAATGAATTTGACTTATGTTTCATCAGATAGACATATCCATATCTGGATAGATCATCCGTGAAAGTGATGAAGTAGAAATATCCACCTCTAGCACTTGTGCTCATGGGCCTGCATACATCAGTATGTACTAGGCCCAAGAGCTCAGTAGCTCTTTCACCTTTTCCTAATAAAAGGTGACTTGGTCACTTTACCAAGAAGACAGGACTCACAGGTTAGAAGTGATTCACAATCACTGACTTTGAGGATTTTCTCTTGAGTCAACCTGTTTATCCTGTTCTTATTTATATGACCTAGCCTACAGTGCCATAAGTAGATATCTGATACACTATCTAATCTTGGGTGCTTGCCAGTAGAATAGACTACGTTAACAGGTTGTGATAACATATACACACCATTTTCAAATGTCCACAAAAAATAGTAACACCATGCATAATGATATTACAAACTTGTTTCTTTATTGAAATTTCATAATCATTTTTGATCAGAAGGCCTATAGAAATAATATTTAAAAAGAAACTGAAACAGAAATGACAATCATTAAGAACAACGGTATGAGACTCAAATATAAGTTTCAAAATTCCTAATGCTAGAACTAGAACTGCTCTTCCATCTCCAACATTCAGGAACCTCTCGCCTTGCTCGAATCTCCTACTGATCTGCAACCCCTACAACGAATTGCAAATATGGTAAGGACTACTGGTATCCAATACCCAATCAGTTATATCACAAATAGAGAAATTGCAAGGAGTTATCATATAAATACTTTGTCCAGCAACAGCTTGCTTCTTTCTCTGGCTGTTCGGGTCCAGGGAGGCAATGTATTGAAGATAGTTCTCTTCCAGTACCCCCACTTCTTGTAAAAGAAGCATTCAGCTTGACTCTTATCGGGTTTGATCTTTCTGGTCTAGCTCTGCACTGATGTCCCAGCCTGAACTTGCATCTTCTTCACTTTTTTCTTTTTGTTCTTTTTTCCTTTCTTAAAGGGTCGAGAACCAAAAGACGAACCTTCCATTAAATTCACCGACTCCTTATGGAGTTAGTGATCCTTCTCAATGTTCTAAAGCAACCCCAGTAACCCATGGTAGTTTACTTCAGGCTTTGTCATTCTATAATGAGTGAAGAATGGGAGATAAGACTTGGACAGCGAGTTCAGTATTGCATCTTTCCTAAGCTGCTCATGCAAGAGAAAGCTGAGCTTGCTCAAATGCTCCATCAACTCGATCATGTATAATACATGATCAGTGATAGAGGCACCATCCCGCATTTTGACATTGAAGATGGTATAACTAGTCTTATACCTCTCCACGTCATCAGGTGTGCCAAAGGCATCCTCCAACACTTGAAGCATGTCCTTTGGCTGAGTCGTCTCAAATCTGTGATTGAACTCGTTGCTCATGGCAACCAGCATGATGAGTGCACCATGGTCCGATCACTGAGCCACTTCTGATAAGTGTCTCTGACTGTTCCACGTGCATTAGAAGCTGGCTCCTCAGGTGCAGGATCCGTTATCATATATAAGATCCGTTCATGTTCTAGAACTATCTTCAACTTTCGGTACTAGCTATCGAAGTTGGATCCCACCAAAATTTTATTGTCCAACAATGATCGGAGTAATAGGAAAGTGGCCATATCTGCATAAAGAAAAACCATAACCTAATTAGTAATTGATTCATTAAACCTAAATATTTGGATTTTAATCAAAAGATTTCTCTCACTATTTTATTCGAATTGGTAGCCTCTACCTTCAATTCGAGGAATTATCTTAATTCCTTAGTGAGTACAAGAATCCACTTAGACTGCACACAAGCCCAACTTTGGTTGGCCAACCCATGTACATCTAAGGGTAGGTTCATAATCAATTATTTTTCTAAATAATTTTTAGTAATTTTAATTTTGCCCCAGTCCCTAATCAGTAGGCTTTGGCCTCCACTAAAAAGGTCTGGTTAGGTCCAACCATTAACATGACCATACTTGGCCCATCTAACCAATGAATGATTAGGCCCAACTTTGGTTGGCTAACCTAACCACTATTTAGAAAGATGCAGTCAAGAAATCATATTATGAATGACAATTCCATCAGTCGATAAGCACCAGGCCTTTGGGCCTCCAATGATTATCCAACTGATGGACCTATTATCATCCACTTAATGGGAGGCTATGATCTAGTTATCACCATAACTATTTCATTTTAAGGACCTAATAATTTTAGAAAATTTAATTGATTTAGAAGAGGAGGTCAGATGAACTAGCTTATCATGATCCTCGCACTAGCTTCACCAAGTCAGCTTAAGGGAGATCATTTAAAAGGACTGGTCTAGGAGCACCTAAATCAGTCACACTGATTTATCTAGCTGACATGGGTCAGCTCGAATAGTCAAGTGATCTGATCAAAACATAATTTCACCAAGAGGCCAGATAAGTTTGATCACTGGGAGGGTCTACCAAAGCTTGCCTTAGACACCATCAGAAATGGCCAAGTAAGTGGGCTGCCAATTAAAAACCACCAGTCTAGTTTACCTTAGACACCAACTGATTTAATTAGTTTCGATTAGATCAACCTAACAGTTCGTGCTGGATCGCTTAGCCAAGAATCAAGTCCATTTGGTTCTCGTTAAAGACATGGACTTGACCAACTATAACTATTGTAATTGATCTAGAGAATCCTTGACTTAATCTAAGACAACAACTGATTAGATTTAGTCAATTTTCTAATTAAGTCCATCTTTAATCTAACCTTAGGTCTAACCCAATTAATGGACCTAATTACCACTAACCCATTAACCTAATGTTTTATGATTTGTATCTTAGGTTCTTCAATTCACAATCTTAGAACCTAATCAAACAACTTCTTAATTCTCAATTAAGTTTTGGGCTGAGGGTTGAGGTTCGGCTTTTCAAAAATAATTTTTATATTTGTAAAATATTTTTACAACATAGTTCTACTAACCAAGTTGTATGTTTGATTTATAATCAAAATGCAAGTGCAATAAGCATGAAACTAATTTAGATCTAATCTAAACAGGTTCATGTAATTGAAACAATTTCAACTTTAAACTACATAAATTTTTCAGACAAATATATTATGGTTCTTTGCACGAAAATTATTAACAAAGAAATTTATTTTAGATTTAAATATTTTTTAAATCTAATAAATCATAAATTTAATCTAGATCATATCTAACAAATTTATGATTAAAGATAGATCTACACGAACTAGGACAACCTTTGAACTGTAAGAGGTAAACCTTACAGCAGGACAAGCTACAGTTCGTGATTGATCTAAAAATTTTAATTTTATATTTAATAATTAGATTATAAATTAGATCTAATCTAAGAAATAATCTAAGCATGTATTAATAATCATGTAATAAACAACCTAGGCTCTGATACCAATTGAAGGAATCAGATCTAGGGTTTTAGGGTTAGATCTTGAAAATTTTTCAGGATCAGGCAACGGAAGACTAAAATAAATCAAAATTTATCTTATAAAATTAGAGAATCTCTAGATCTAATATCCTATTACATAATTATTACATGGTATTAGATCAAAAATTAAAATATAAAGAGCAAGAACTATATATTGATCATATCAATATGTTTCTATGCTACATCAAATGTTTGTAAAATATAATAGATCAGATCTATTACTTTGCAAGTTAGATATTTTAACTTTGCTAATCTGAGCTTGAAGATAATGTTATGAGCCGTACATGCGTCCGACCTCTAGGAGTCATCCATACGAGCCCACGAATCACAATCAGAAGTTCTGGTCCAAAAAATCAGTACAGTATGCTAGTACTATGCTGATCCTTCTTTGATGATCGATCAGATGCCTCCTTCTTCTTGATTTGGACTCTTTCAAAGATAAAAAGTAGAAAAAGGAGTTTTAAATATGAGTCACTCTCAGAAAACTCACAGATGGAGGAAAGGAAGAGGTGAACTCAGCAACCCAAGAAGAAGACCCTCTTCTTCTTCTCTTTGCTTTAACCCAGACACTTAGTATTGTGTCTATTATATCTCCAAGCTCCAATACTCTTTATTTCTAATTTTTACACACCCCAAAGGTCTCTCAATACTCTATAATCTACAAAAAAATCAAGAAAAAATTCATCTTAAATAAAGAGATATAAAGAATCTTTTTCTAGGTCAAATATCTAGTCAAGAAAAATCCAAACAGGGCAAGACAAGGGGTGCTCAACTCTTAGGTTCCCCCTCTTTCTTTTTCTGCCATGGACCACCAGCAAAGGGTGCATAATATATGCCATAAAACTCACAAAAATTTTAGAAAATATTTGAGTAAAATCAGTGCCATAAGGAAAGAGTTTTGGTTTCCTAAAATTCTATCTCATAGAATTTGAAATCCAAACTAATTCCTACTTTGACTTGGTCCACAACCACATTCCATATAAGAGAGAAAGAGTGGAAAGTTTTGGGCATGTGTGAAGGACTAGGAGAGAAGGTTTTGTCACATAAAATAAGAGAGAGTGGGCGTGGGGTGCTAAGGTGGAGCAAGGTGGAATCCTAGTCTTACTAGGATTCAATCTATGACTTGTTCAAATTTGGTTTCTCAAACCAAATCAAACTAAAATCAAATCAACCCAATTAAAATAAATTTTAATTTAATTAAAAATTAAATTAAATTAAATTAAATTTAAATCTGATTTAATTTTTTAATCGAATTAGAAATTAGGTTGACCCAAGTCCTAATTGAACTAGGACTAGTTTTTCTTTACACTTGACTTATCCAATAAACCAATTGAACTTGATCCAATCAAGCTCAAACTAAATCTAATTAAATCATATTCAATTAGACTTAATTTCAATCCATTGGCTTAATCAAATTAAGTCAATTAGCAATCAAATTGCTAATCGATCCTCCTGCAACACTTGCACTAGGTTAAATGTCAATCGTATTGATCGTTTAACCCTAGAACGATTATTAATCGATGATCAACCATCCGATCGGATCATAAACTCTAATGTGTATGACCTCATAGGTCCGAACCTGAGTCGGTAGTATAGAAATAAATTTTTGTACCAATCGAAGTGACCATCTAGCAATAGTACCTGATGGCCGGATAGGTCGAATGTGTAGAACAACATCCTTAGAACCCATGCGGATATAGTTTCCATATAATTCATCCCCTTGATCAAAATATGCATAGGATACCTTAGAGTTCAACTGTCAACTCTGATCAGATTATCCACTTTGTATTTCAAAATATCAAATCCATCTAATGGATTATCCTGGCCAAGATTTTGCTAAATTGAAATACAGCGACTCATTCTTCTCCAACTCTTGGAGTGGTCAATCCCATCTTGATCATACTCTGACTTCATAAGTACTTGATTGTGCCCAGAAGCCTTCCGTTACTGAATTAAAAATTTAGTTAGTCCAGTATCAAAACACAGTGAGTTGCTTACAAGTCACTGAGACGATCTCAGGTCTAAGGAACACTTATATCTATATCCCATCAAAGATATTCTCGACAGCAGAATACTCTGGAGTTGGTCACATTCAATGATGATGTATCCTTATATCTCATCTATATGCCATACCAGTATCTCCACACTCTTTGATTAAGAGGACAACCAATCCATATGGTCTACAGCGATCTATGCTCGATAAAAGCTGTCGTCCTTATTAACAGCCTATCATTTGGTCGTGAATAGTTTTAAGGACTAATCGATAAATCTTTTTTTTTTCGAATTTAAATAGTCCTAAGGACTTCATCACAATAACGGAGTTCATTAGAAGATGAAAACTTATGATGAAAATACCAAAAATATATTTTATTTATTAACAAATCAATTACAATACAAGATTGCTCAACCATCAACAGGCTGACGATTAGCTTTTGAGATATATTTTCCAATACTTAGAGCCTTAGAGAAGGTCCCTTTAAATAGATAAAATATTTAAATCCTATTCAAAACTAAATAGCCTCTTAATAAAAGTCCTACTCGCATTAAGAATCTTTGTAGCCTTAAATATTTGACCTCCTTTAGGAGATTCATGAAACGTCAACTATTGAAGCCTTTTCACCCACTTTCTCATATGCCACATGGGGCTTAGGGGATGCCCCATGCTAGTCCCACACACCCTCTATCATGTGGGCACGCCCACTTTGATCAAATCAAGTGGCACCTCAATGCAAACAATTAAGAAATTTGATTGAGGATTTGAATCCTTAATGCATATGATCCAAAATCCTAGGCACCCAATAATTGAAGTCCAATAAATTTAATTTATTTAGATTATTAGTAGGTATCTAACTAGAATTAGTCTTATCAAATAAGTAATTCAAGTGCAAAGAGAAAATTGAGTTCAACCATGTGCTAGCAAGATTATCCTGAATCTAATTGAGTTTCTCTAAACCTAATTGAGACTTCATAAGCCTAATTACTTATTTTAGATCTAATCCCTTTATTATGTGACCCCATAGGTATTGAAAAATAGATCCCAAAGCCAATCGTTAGACGATTGTGCTCATCTTGTAAACTATATATGAATTTTTATTAATAAAAGTTATTTGATATTTTTATTACAAATTGATCATTTTTGAACTCTTGTGTTGTAATGAAGTCCTCAAGACTATATATATTAATCGACAAAGGAGGATTTATCGTTATGTCCTTAAAATTATTTGCGATCAAATGATACGCTATTACTAGGACGATAGCGATATCAAGTGTAGGTTGTTGTACGCCATATGAGTTGGTTATCCTCTTAACCAAGGAGTGTGAAGACACTGTTATGATATGTAGATGGAATGTAGGAGTACATTCACATCGAATGTGACCACATACCGAGCACTCTGCTGTCAAGAGTAGCTTGTGAAGGTTATGGGTATAAGTGTCCCTCTGACCTGAAACCACCATAGTGACTTATAAACAACTCACTGTACTTTAGTATCAGACTATCTGAGTTTCTAACTTAGTGATAGAAAGATACTAGGTGCAGTCAAGTACTTATCAAGTCGGTATTTGAGTCAAGATGGAATTGACCCCTCTGAATTGGTAAGAGATATGCATCAGTGTATTTCAATTTAGCAAAATCTTAGCTAGGATAATCCATGAGATAGATTTAAAAGGTTGAAATACAATATGGTCAACTTAATTAGGGTTGATAGTTAATCTCTAAGTCATCTTGAGCATTTGGATCAAAGGGATGAATTATACGATAACCATACGTCAGTAGGTTCTAGAAGGTTGCTTTGCAACACTTTGACCCATCCAATCGTCGGGTCATCATTGCTAGATAGTTACATCGATTGGTATAGAAAATTATTCTTAGACTATCGGTTTAGGTTCGAACCTATGGGGTTATACGCATTAGAAGATTTGGTCAGATCTGATGGCTGAAGAGTCCAATTGGATTGTGACTCTGGTGAAGAGTCCTACTTGAACTAGGACTCTGTGGGAGAGTCCCACTGGGACTAGGACTCTACCATTTATAAAAAATTAATTAGTAATTAGATTACTAATTGACTCAATTTGATTGAGTAAAGAGCTTTGGAACAAGTCTAATTGAATTACATTCAGTTCGACTCAGATTGGGATTGATATGATCAAATCTGATTATAAGAAAAATTTGATCCTGATTCGATTAGGATTTGGATTTGACTAATTCTTAATTGGGTTAAAAATTTGATGAGATATTTAGATTTCTAATTAGATTAGGTTTATTTCTATCAGTGGTTTCAATTCAAATTTGATTTGGATTAGACTAGGACTCTATCCTTATCTTTTGTGCCACATCTGGATCCATGCCAATTTCTCCATGCCTAATTAGATTTGGATTGTAATTTTTGGCATCATGAGAGAGGATCTAATAAGGGTGGTCGGCTATAGCTAATGAGTCATAATATTATCTCTTACCTCATTCGAATGTGATCCGAATTAGAGATAAGATGCAAACTAGGAAAGAGATTTTTCATATATAGTATATTGTTGGAGTCATATTATTTTTTTTCTTATTTTTCTTGATGAATCCTTTGGTATGTGAGACTCTAAATTTTTTCTCCACATCCTATTAATTTTTCTAAAATTTTTGGGAATCCAAAAAGAGGTTTTGGCATTGATTCATAGCATCCTTTCTTGGAAAATCATAATTCCTAGTCTATAAAAAGGGGACCCCTCTCTTGGACGTCCCATGATCAATTTTCTTATAGATTTTTTATTTTTAGAGTCTCTTTTCCTCCTCTTCTCTTCCTCCTTCAGATCCTCTATCACTTTGAAGTATCCAAGATGCTTGTAAAAGAAGAAAAAGGTCAGCTATCGAAGTTGTTCGTAGACTGGCATCTTCGAGCCCCTGATTTGTGCCAGTCTTCGCATGGATTTTTTTATAGAGGCCAGATGACTTCGTGTAGCTATGAGTGACCTGAAGAACACCCTCTCTAACTATTAAATCAGAAGAGATTAAGATCAAAATTTGTTTGGTAGCGATCTCTAACTTATTTTGATTCTTATGGTAGATCTAATTGTTAGATCTAGAATTTCAGCATCGATGAGATCGATGTGATTTTTATTTTTAGATCTAAAGCACATATTTTTTATATCAAAGATCTTGATATGGTAGTCTAAGATTATATTTTATATATGTGATTAGGATATTATTATTTAATCTATTATTTTTACTGCATAAAATTTTTAATTGCATGTACTGTACTATCGAAAATTTTCTTCAACTAGTATCAGAGCCAGATTATTTTGATATGAATTAATATAACTTTAGATCTAATTTTTTATTATTAGATCTGATTATTTATAATTTAGATTAGATCTAAATTAATTTATTTTTATATTTGATTATTATTTATTTAGATTAGATGTTTTGAGTAGAAAAGTACTCGGATTAGGTAATCACCAGGCCGTCCGGTCATAGGAGCAAGTAGGATTTCATGACCCTCTCCTTTCATTCAATAGGGTGCTCTTCATAGTGTGTAGGGGTGCCACTGTGAGGTCCCATGAAGAAGAAAGTAAAAAGAGAAAACTTACTTTCTTGCAAAATCTTAGATCTTGAAATCTTAGGTATTGTTGTATGGGATGCAAGTTACGAAGATAGTTAGTTACATCTAATCTTGTTTAGTCAAAATTATTTTGATCTAAAATCATAAAAAAATTTAAATTTTATCTAAAAGATTTTATGACTTGATGTAAAAAGTTTATATAAAAAATTACTTTCAAAATCTTAACCATGTTGATGTAAACTTAATTAAGAATTAAGTATCAAGCTGATTGGATCTAGAATTGTGATCTAGATCTAATGACATTGCATAAATTATGGGGCATGGGATAGCTCAAATCAGGTCCTTCTCTTTAATTGGATTAGATCTAAGATTAGAATCAAAGAATTAATTGACCATGTAGAGAAATTAATTAAGTCTAACTAAATATTGAATTAGATTAATCAAAATTTCTCTAGTACAATAGTTGTAGATGGTCAAGTCCATATCTTTGATTAGACCAAATGGATCTTGATTGTAGCTCAGTGGTTGAACCCGAACTATTAGGTTGGTCAAATCAAAATTAGTTAACCAATTGGTGTCTAAGGTAAGCTTGGCATTTCGACCGGTGATTTTTAATTGGGAGTGACTTACCTAACCATTTCGATAGTGTCTGAGGCAAGCTTAGCAGACCCTCCCATCGATCTCGCTTACCTAGCCAATTTGATGAACTAGATTTTGATTAGCTCACTAAGTGATTCGAGTTAGCCCATGCCATTAAGGTTGATCAGTGTGACTGATCTAGATGTCAGTTCAATCAGCATGACCTAACCCGATTCAGTGACTTGGTGAAGTCAATGGGAGGATTATGGTCTACTAATTGATCTTTTCTTCTCTTCTCTCTTCTCTAAATTGACTAAATTTTTTAAATTATTAGGTCCTTAAAATGAGCTGGTTATGGTGATAACTAGATCATAGCCTCCCATTAAGGTGAGTGATAATGGATCCATTATTTCTGATTGATATTGCTGGCGCCATCCGTCTGATGTTCTCTCTGAATGATGGAATTATCATTCATCATATGATGACTCTGATGAACTATCTGATGATGGTTGGATTGATCGAGCTATCCTCGGGCCTGATCACTTATTAGGTAGAATCACTGAGTAGGTTCATGTTAATAGTTTGACCTAACCGAAACTTTCAGTGGAGGCCCATCGCCTACTGAAATAAAATCTGAGGCTAAATTAAATATTAGAAGTTATTTAGAGAAATAATTAGTTGAGAACCTACCCATAGGTGCATATGGGTTGACCGAGCCATCTTCGGACCTATATATAGTCTGTGTGGATTCTAGTACCCACTAAGGAATTAAAGTAATTCCTTGAAGTAGAGGTAGAGGCTACCAATTCATATAAAATAGTGGAAGAACCTTTCAACTAAAATTCAAGTCTTTAGGATTAATAAATTTATATACTAATTACGCTTTGTTCTTTCTTTATGTCTGCAGATATGGCCTCAAACTTGTCACTCTGATCACTGTTGGATAATGAGAAGCTTACCGGATTGAATTTCGATAATTGATATCGAAAATTAAAGATTATCCTAGAGCACGAGCGGATCTTTTATGTGATAACAGATCCGGCACCTGAGGATCCTGCTCCTAACGCCCGAGGAGGGGTCTGAGACACTTATTTGTAGTGGCTCAACGATCGCACCATAGTTCGTTACATCATGCAGGCCTCCATGAACAACGAGTTCAGCTGAAAGTTTGAAGAAGCTCAACCAGAGGAAATGCTTCAAATGTTGAGGGATTCCTTTGGTACTCCTGATGAAGTTGAGCGGTACAAGACTAGTTACATTATTTTTAATATCCGAATGAGGGAGGGTGCATCTATTACTGATCATGTATTGTACATGATCGAGCAAATTGAAAAATTGAGCAAACTTGATTTTTCTTTGCATGAATAGCTAGGAAAAGATGCAATTCTGAACTCTCTTCTCAAGTCCTACCTACCATTCTTCGGTCATTTCAGAATGACGAAGCCTGTAGTCAACTACCAAGGTCTGTTGGGGTTTGCTACAGACTTTTAAGAAAGATCACTAGCTCCATAAGAAGAGAGTGAATCTAGTGGGAGGATCTTCTTCGGGTAGTCGTCGTCCCTTTAAGAAAGAAAAAAAGAAGAATTAGAAAGTGCTTGGTACTGAGAGTCAGTCTCAGAAACTCAAGTTCAAGGCTGATCAAAATCAGGCAGAGTGCTTCTTTTGCAAGAAGCAGGGTCACTGGAAGAAGAATTATCTTTAGTATATCGCTTCTCTTGATCCGAATAGGTCAAAGAAGAAGAAGCAATCAGTTGCTGGACAAGATACTTATGTGATAACACCTTGTAACTTCTCTCTTATAGATACAATGACTTGGGTATTAGATACTGAAAGTCCTATTCATATTTGCAATTCATTGTAGGGTCTTCAGGTCACTAAGAGATTTGGAGAAGGCAAGAGATTTCTGAATATTGAAGATAGCAGATCAGTTCCAGTTCTAGCTTTAAGAATCATCAAGCTTATATTCGAATCTCAGTATATTATTCTTAATGAGTGTAATTACTATCCTAGTTTTTTTTTAAATATTATTTTTGTAGGTCTTTTGGCCAATTCAAATTATGAAATATCAATAAAAAAAACTTTTATGATATCATTTTAAATAGTGTCTCAATTTTATGTGGACAGTTGAACAATGGTATCTATATTGTATCTAGACCTAATGTAATGTATATTTCAAATAAATATCCTAAAATAGATGATGTCACAGATGCCTATCTTTGGCATTGTAGGCTAGATCATATCAATAAGAACAGGATAAATAGGTTGGCTCAAGAAAAAATTCTTGATAAACACGATTATGAATCGTTACCTACCTGTGAGTCTTATTTGCTTGGAAAGATGATCAAGTCAACTTTTACTGAAAAAGATAAATGAGCCAGTGATGTGCTGGGTCTGATACATACCGATGTATGTGGACCCATGAGCACATGTGTCAGAGGAGGGTATAGCTACTTCATCACATTCATAAATGACCTATCTAGGTATGGGTATGTCTACTTGATAAAACACAAGTCTGAATCGTTTGAAATGTTCAAACCATTTCGTAATGAAGTAGACAAATAAATTGAAAAAAATATTAAAATTTTTCGATCTGATCTAGGAGGGGAATACTTTTTTACTAAATTTTTGACATATCTAGAAGAAAATAGGATTCTCTCCCAATGGATCCCTCCAGGGACACCACAGCATAATGACATCTCAGAAAGGAGGAATCGAACCTTGTTGGATATAGTTCTGTCCATGATGGGATTTGCTACTCTGCCAATCTTGTTTTGGGGATATGCACTTGAAACAACCTGTCTTGTGCTCAATAATGTTTCTAGCAAATCAGTTAGTAAGACACCATATGAGATATGGTCAGGACGTAGGCCAAACCTCTCTTACTTTAGGGTCTGGAGGTGTCCAACTTATGTTAAACGATTACAAACTGACAAGCTCAGTCCTAAGTCCGTTAAGTATAATTTCGTAGGGTACCCTAAGGAAATGATGAGATATTACTTTTACCTACCTACTGAACAAAAGGTGTTTGTCAACAGTAAGGCACATTTTTTGAAAAAAAAAATTCCTTAGTGAAGGAATAAGTGCCTCTAAAATCGAGCTTGACAAAGTTCGACAGGTAGAAGAACCGACACCAATGATTGAATCTAAATCGAATTTGATGAGATCAAATCTGGAGCCCAATGAACAAATATCCTTAAGGCAATCTAGTAAAATACCGCATCAGCCAGACAGATACTTAGGTTTCTTGATCCGGGATGAAGATCCTATCGAACTTGATGAAAATGATGAAGATCCGATCACCTATATGGATGCAATGCAGAGATCCAACTCTGATAAATGGCTTGAAACCATGAGATCTGAAATGGAGTCCATGAAGGTCAACAATGTATGGATATTAGTTGACTCACCTGAAAGGGTAAAGCCCATAGGGTGTAAGTGGGTCTTCAAGAGGAAAAGAGATGCAGACGGAAAGGTGGAGACCTATAAAGTCTGTTTGGTTATCAAAGGTTATCATCAACGTTATGGTATTGACTATGATGAGATATTTTCTCTTATGGCAATACTCAAATCCATTCAGATTATGCTTGCGATAGCAGCATATCTAGACTATGAAGTCTGACAAATAGATGTGAAGACAACTTTCCTAAATAGAGAGCTGAATGAAGAGGTGTATATGATACAACCTGAAGGGTTCATATCCACAGATGAGTCCAAGGTGTGTAAGCTTCAGAGATCTATTTATGGATTAAAGCAAGCATCTCAGATTTGGAACATACGTTTCGATAAGGTGATCAGAACGTATGGCTTCGTTAGGAATGAAGAGAAATCCTGCATATATAAGTGGGCAAATGGTTTGATAATTATATTTCTTATGTTGCATGTGGATGATATTCTCTTAATCGAAAATAATGTCTCTGTATCACAAGGAATAAAAGTGTGGCTGTCGTTACAATTCTTCATGAAAGATCTAGGAGAAGCAGCCTACATCCTAGGGATGAAGATCTATAAGGATAGATCTAAGAGGCCGCTCGGGCTCTCCCAATCTACGTACATAGATACTATGCTGAAATAGTTTAGCATGGAGAATTTCAAAAAAGACTATCTTTCGATAGGCCAAAGAATTTCTCTTTCGAAAGGAGATATCCGATAACTCCTCAAGAGAGAGAGCGTATGAGTAGAGTTTCATATGCTTCGATAGTAAGTTCTATTATGTACGTCATGATATGTACGAGACCGAACGTGACATACTCATTAGGGGTAGTGAGTAGATACTAGTCTGATCTAGGAGAAAATCACTGGAAGGTCGTAAAGACCATTCTTAAGTATTTAAGAAATACTAAGGACCAGTGGCTTGGTACGGTGAAACTGACTTAAAACTTGTGGGGTTCACTGACTCCAGCTTTCAGTCAGACCATGACGATAGTAAGAGTGTCGGATTATATTTTTATCTTAAATAGTGGAGCAATCTGCTGAAAAAGTTTCAAGCAGAATACTGTGGCAGATTTTGTTTGTGGAGCAGAATATATCGCGGCATCCGATGCTGTGAAAAAAGTTGTATGGTTGTGAAAGTTCATCGGTGAGCTCGAAGTGGCACCCTCCATTGATGATCCTGTCTTATTATACTGCGACAATACTGGAGCCATTGCTCAAGCCAAGGAGCCGAGATTCTATCAGTGCACTAAACATATTCTGCACCATTATCACTTTATCCGAAAGATCGTAGATCGAGGTGACATCGACCTTCAGAAGATCGATGAAAGAGAAAACCTGATCGATCCATTTACTAAAGCTCTTAGAATCAAAAAATTTGATGACCATAAATCAAAGATGGGTATACTATAAAATCTGGCAGATGGATGTGAAGACAGCTTTCCTAAATGGAGAGTTGGATGAAGAGGTGTATATGATACAACCTGAAGGATTCACATCCACAAATGAGTCTAAGGTGTGCAGGCTACAAAGGTCCATTTATGGACTTAAGCAGGCATCACGGAGTTGGAACATACGTTTTGATAAGACGATCAAGACGTATGGCTTCGTTAAGAATGGAGAAGAACCATGCATTTATAAGTGGGCGAATGGTCCAGTAGTAGTATTTCTTGTATTGTATGTGGATGACATTCTCTTAATCAAAAATGATGTCCTTGCATTACAGGGAATAAAGATTTAGCTGTCGTCACAGTTCTCCATGAAGGATCTGGGAGAAGCTTCCTACATCCTAGGGATGAGGATCTATAGGGATAGATCTAAAAGGTTGCTTGGTTTATCTCAGTCCATGTACATTGATACTATGCTGAAGAGGTTCAGCATGGAGAATTTCAAGAAAGGCTATCTTTCGATAAGCCATGGAATTTCTCTCTCGAAGAGAGATTGTCCGACAACACCTCAAGAGAGAGAGCGTATGGGTAAGATTCCATATGCTTCGGTAGTGGGATCTATCATGTATGCCATAATATGTACATGACCAGATGTGGCATACTCACTAGGGGTAGTGAGTAGATACCAATCTGATCCAGGGGAGAATCACTAGAAGGTTGTTAAAACCATTCTGAAGTATTTAAGAAATACTAAGGACCAGTGGCTTGTTTATGGTGAATCAGACTTAAGACTTATAGGGTTTACAGACTCTAGTTTCCAGTCTGATCACAATGACAGCAAAAGTATGTCAGGATTTATTTTTACCCTTAATGGTGGGGCCATCTGCTGGAAAAGTTCCAAACAGCACACAGTGGCTGATTCAGTTTGCGAGGCGGAGTATGTCGCCGCATCAGATGCTGCCAAAGAAGCGGTGTGGCTGAAAAAATTCATCATCGAGCTCGGAGTAGCACCCTCCGTTGTTGGTCCAGTTCTACTCTACTGTGACAGCTCTGGAGCCATTGCTCAGGCGAAGGAATCAAAGGCACACCAGCGGACGAAGCATATTCTGCGCCGCTACCATCTCATCCGAGAAATTATGGATCGAGGTGACGTCGATCTTCAGAAGATCGATGGGAAGGAGAACCTAGCTGACCCATTTACTAAAACCATTGCGATGAAGGAGTTCGACAACTACAAGTCGAAGATGGGTATTAGATACTGCACCGATTGGCTTTAGGCCAAGTGGGAGATTATTGAGAATAGTGTCCCAAAGCCAATCATCAGTCTGTTGATGGTTGTGCTCATTTTTGTATTTGTACATGAATTATGAATTAATAAAAATTATTTTGATATTTTTCATCATAAAATATTTCATCTTCTAATGAACTCCTATGTTGTGGTGAAGTCCTTAGGACTATTTAGACTCGACAAAGGAGGATTTATCGTTTAGTCCTTAAATCTGTTTGCGATCAAATGATACGTTGTTACCAAGGATGACAATGTTTATCAAGCATAGGTCGTTGTGTGCCATAAAGGTTGGTTGTCCTCTTAACCAATGAGTGTGGAGATACTGGTATGGCATACAGGTGAGATATAAGGGTACATCTGCACTGAACGTGACCGACTCCGGAGCTATTTCTGCTATCAAGATTTGCTCTGATGGAATATGGGTATAAATATCCCTCCGACCTGAAACCGCCATGATGACTTGCAAGCAACTCACTGCACTTAGGCACTAGACTACCTTAATTTTTAATTCAGTGACGGAAGGCTGCTGGGTGTAGTCAAGTACTTGACTTGTCGGTGCGTGTGTCAAGATGGGATTGACCACTCCAATTTAAGAGTTGTGTACAGTCGTATTTCAATTTAGCAAAATCTTGGCCAGGATAGTCCTTGTGAGGAGTCACAGGATTATTTGAGTTGAGCATGATTCGGATGATTTGATCAGGATTGACAGTTTAATCCTGAGTCATCCTAAACACAGGGGTCAAAAGGATGAATTATACAGTAACCATATTCATGTAGGTTCTGAGTGTTGCGATTGTGACTCTTCGACCTATCCAGACGTCGGGTACCATTGCTAGATGGTCACTTTGATTAGTACAGGAATTGGTTCCTGTGCTACCGGCTTAGGTTCGAACTTGCGGGGTCACATACATTAGAGGTTCCTATCTGATCTGATGGCTAATATAGAATCCTACATGTTTGAAACTCAATGATCGAGAATCAGGATTCTCTAATCACGAGTTTCACACATTATGGTACCGGGGACAAGAGTCCCACTAGTTGGGATTTTTCGATCAGGGTTACATATCGATGAATTCTGATGCCTGATTGCCCATCGAATTTGGACTCAATATTTATGAGAGATTTAATTAGTGATTTGATCGTTAATTAACTCAATTTGATTGAGTAATTAATTTTGGATCAAGTCCAATTGAATTGGATTCAGTTGGGTTTGACCCGATTAGGTTAAGAGTTGACCTAATCGTCGAGATGGTTTGGTCCCTGATTTGATCAGGGGTTGGGCTTAGTCAATCCCAGATTTGATTAGGATTTTATTGAGCTTAATTAAGTCTAATTAAGTTAGATTTAAATTAGTCTAATTGGACCTAACTTATTTGGTTCAATTAGGTTGGTTTAAATAATTAAACCACCTTGACCCAATCTCCATGCGCCACCTCACTTCCATTGCACCCATTTGAATTCATGAGAAAAAACTTCTCATAAATTTTTTTCTCATGCCAAGCCCTCTCCACACCCCACTTTAATGTGCCAAATGAATGGATAAGGATGATTGGTTGGCCATTCAAATTCAAAATAAAGTTTGAATTTGAATGGACAATCAATCTTTGCACCTTATCTCTTTTTTTACGTCCTATTTATTACATGAGAAAAGATTTCTCATGAAATCACTCCATGCACAATTTAAGTCATGCCTCACACCTTTAGTGGATAAGGGATGAGTTGGTTTCCATTTGAATTCAAAATTTGATTTGAATTCACATGTGCAATTACTCATCTTTATCCTTTCTTTTGGATAAGATGTTTGACGTTGTTATAAAAGGAGGAGAAGAGTGGGGCATGTAAGAAGAAGATTTTTGGAAAAAAATTTTGGGACGTGATGAAGTCTTGTGCGTGAGAAGGAAGTCTATATCCTTTCAAGAGAAAAAGAAAGAAAAGAAAAAAAAGTGGGTGCAAGATTTCTGGTGAGTTCCCTAGAGTTTTAGCCTGGGGTTCGGGAAGTAAGAAAGTGAGCTACGAGTGTCGTGAGCCCACAAAATTTCAGAGAGATCTTCAACATCCTCTCAAGCATGTCTGTTGATGATCTAAAGTATCCAAAGAATCGACAGACATCAATCGAAGGAGTTCGATCAGCATCGGCCGTCAAAAGGGCTCTACAACGAGCTAGCACTCGTGAGGAGTCGATCAGATTGGAAGCTTCGTGTGGATGATCCGCAGAGGTCAGACATGCTGTGTGACTGTGTCGTGATGATCAAACTCTTCCAACGGTGATCAGATTACGGCGATCTACTACCCGCACAAAGGTATTGTGTTCTGAACATATTACAGTAAAGTATTTACTGTTCGAATTTGAATTTCAAATTTAAATGAATGCATGCTATATATCATATTTAGATCCTTGTGTAGGATAAATTCATGTTAATTAATTAGATTAATTAATAATTTCCACTGTAAAATCATGATTTTGAAAAAGTTTTAAAATTACCATTTTACCCCTGCACTGAATTTCCCCCACACCTGGACCCAAACAGGCCGAAGAAGAAGTAAGGTAATTATATGATAACATCTTGTAATTTTTTCATTTGTGATACTACTGCCTGGGTATTGGATACCGAAAGCCCTTATCATATTTGCAATTCGATGCAGGATCTGCAGGTCAGTAGGAGATTTGATGATGGTGAGAGGTTCCTAAACGTTGGAGATGGAAGCAAAGTTTCAGTTCTAGCTTTAGGAATCATGAACCTTGTAATCAATTCTCGTAATGTAATTCTGAGTGAATGTCACTATTGTCCAAGGTTTTTATTAAATATTATTTCTGTAGGCCTTTTGGCCATGTACGGTTATCAATTTTTAATAAAAAAAAATGTTTGCAATATCATTTTGAATGGTGTTACAATATTTGTTGGACAACTAGATAATAGAATTTATTTACTGTCACAGCCTGTTAATGTGGTTCAAACCTCCGGTAAACGTCCTAGAATAGATAATGTGTCAGAAGTCTATCTTTGGCACTGTAGGCTAGGTCATATCAATAAGAACAGGATAAACAGGTTGGCTCAAGAAGGAATTCTTGAAGTTGGTGATTGTGAATCACTTTCAACCTGTGAGTCCTGTCTTCTTGAAAAGATGACCAAGTCACCTTTTACTGAAAAAGATGAAGCGAGCTAGTGAACTCTTGGGTCTGGTACATTCTGATGTATGTGGACCCATGAGCTCAAGTGCAAGAGGTAGATATTTCTACTTCATAACCTTCACAGACGATCTATCGAGGTATGGGTATGTCTATTTAATGAAGCATAAGTCGGAGTCATTTGAAATGTTCAAACTATTCTGAAATGAGGTAGAAAAATAAACTGGGAAGTATATTAAAACTCTTCAATCTGATTGAGGAGGTGAATACCTTTCCAATGAGTTTTTGACATATTTAGGAGAGAATGAGATTCTCTCTCAGTGGACTCCTCCTGAAACACCACAGCATAATGGTGTGTCTGAAAGGAGGAATCAGATCTTGTTAGACATGGTCCGATCCATGATGGGGTTTGCTGGTCTGCCGATCTTCCTCTGGGGATATGCGCTTGAATCGGCTTGTTACCTTCTAAATAGGGTTCCGAGTAAGTCTGTAACCAAAATGCCATATGAGTTATGGATAGGACGTAAGCCAGTACTCTCGCACCTTAGGGTTTGGGGGTGTCCGACTTATGTTAAACGTTTAATTACAGACATGCTTGGACCTAGGTCTGACAAGTGTAATTTCATAGGGTACCCAAAAGAGACCAAAGGATATTATTTCTACCTAGCTGATGAGCAAATGGTGTTTGTCAGCCTTAAGGCAATCTTTTTAGAAAAGGAGTTTCTTGGTGAAGGGACTGTTGCCTCTAAGGTCAAACTTGAGGAAGTTCGGCAGGTGAAAAAACTAACACAAGTAGCTGAACCTGAATCGAATTTGATTAGATCAGATCCAGAGCCCATTGTTCCTGCATCCTTAAGGCGATCTGGTAGAGTACCACATCAATCAGACAGATTCTATGGTTTCTTGGTCCGGGATGGAGATCCTATCGAACTTGATGAAAACGATGAGGATCCGATCACCTATATGGATGCAATGCAGAGACCTAACTCTGAGAAATGGCTAGAGGCCAAAAAATCCGAAATGGAGTCTATGAAGGTCAACGATGTGTGGACATTGGTTGACCCACCCGAAGGAGTAAAACCCATAGGGTGTAAATGGGTCTTCAAGAGGAAGAGGGGCGCAGACGGAAAGGTGGAAACCTATAAAGCCCATCTGGTTGCCAAGGGATATCGTCAACGTTATGGTATAGACTATGACGAGATATTTTCTCCTATGGCAATGTTCAAATCCATTCGGATTATACTTGCGATAGCTGTCCATCTGGACTATAAAATCTGACAGATGGATGTGAAGACAGCTTTCCTAAATGAAGAGCTGGACGAAGAGGTGTATATGATACAACCTGAAGGATTCACATCCACGATGAGTCTAAGGTGTGCAGGCTACAGAGGTCCATTTATGGACTTAAGCAGGCATCCCGGAGTTGGAACATACGTTTTGATAGGACGATCAAGATGTATGGCTTCTTTAAGAACGGAGAAGAGCCCTGCATTTATAAGTGGGCTAATGGTCCAGTAGTAGTATTTCTTGTATTGTATGTGGATGACATTCTCTTAATCGAGAATGATATCCCTGCATTACAGGGAATAAAGATTTGACTGTCATCACAATTCTCCATGAAGAATCTGGGAGAAGCTTCCTACATCCTAGAGATGAGGATCTATAGGGATAGATCTAAAAAGTTGCTTAGCTTATCCCAGTCCACGTACATTGATACCATGCTGAAAAGGTTTAGCATGGAGAATTCCAAGAAAGGCTATCTACCGATAGGCCATGGAATTTCTCTCTCGAAGAGGAATTATCCGACAACTTCTCAAGAGAGAGAGCGTATGGATAGAATTCCATATGCTTCGACAGTGCGATCTATCATGTACGCCATAACATGTACATGACCAGATGTGGCATACTCACTAGGGGTAGTGAGTAGATACCAATCTGATCCAGGGGAGAATCACTGGAAGGTTGTTAAAACCATCCTGAAGTATTTAAGAAATACTAAGGATCAGTGGCTTGTTTATGGTGAATCAGACTTGAGACTTATAGGGTTTACAGACTCTAATTTTCAGTCTGATCACGATGACAGCAAGAGTGTGTCGGGATTTATTTTTACCCTTAATGGTGGGGCTGTCTGCTGGAAGAGTTCCAAGCAGCACACAGTGGCTGATTCAGTTTGCGAGGCGGAGTATGTCGCTGCATCAGATGCTGCCAAAGAAGCGGTGTGGCTGAGAAAATTCATCATCGAGCTCGGAGTAGCACCCTCCCTTGTTGGTTCAGTTTTGCTCTACTATGACAGCTCTGGAGCTATTGCTCAGGCAAAGGAACCAAAGGCACACCAACGGACGAAGCATATTCTGCGTCGCTACCATCTCATCCAGAAAATCATGGATCGAGGTGACGTCGACCTTCAGAAGATTGACGGAAAGGAGAACCTGGCCGACCCATTCACTAAAGCCATTGCGGTGAAGGAGTTCGATGACTTCAAGTCGAAGATGGGTATTAGATACTGCACCGATTGGCTTTAGGCCAAGTGGAAGATTGTTGTGAATAGTGTCCCAAAGCCAATCGTCAGCCTATTGACGGTTGTGCTCTTTGTTGTATTAGTACATAAATTATAAATAAATAAAAATTATTTTAATATTTTTCATCACAAATTATCATCTTCTAATGAACTCCTGTGTTGTGGTGAAGTCCTTAGGACTATTTAGACTCGACAAAGGAGGATTTGTCATTTAGTCCTTAAACATGTTCGCGATCAAATGATATGTTGTTATCAAGGACAATAATGTTTATCGAGTATAGGTCGTTGTGTGCCATATAGGTTGGTTATCTTCTTAACCAAGAAGTGTAGAGACACTGGTATGGCATACAGGTGAGATGTAAGGGTACATCTGCACTGAACGTGATCGACTCCGGAGCTATCTCTACTGTCAAGATTTGCTCCGATGGGATATGGGTGTAAATATTCTTCTGACCTGAGACCGCCACGGTGACTTGCAAGCAACTCACTACACTTAGGCACTGGACTATCTAAATTTTTAATTCAGTGACGTAAGGCTGCTAGGTGTAGTCAAGTACTTGACTTGTCGGTGCGTGTGTCAAGATGGGATTGACCACTCCAGTTCAGGAGCTGTGTATAGTCATGTTTTAATTTAGTAAAACCTTGGTCAGGGTAGTCCTACTGAGGAGTCACAGGACTGATTGAGTTGAGCACGACTCGGATGATCTAATCAGGGTTGACAGTTTAATCCTGAGTCATCCTAAACACAGGGGTCAAAAGAAATGAATTATACAGTAACCATATTCACATAGGTTCTGAGTGTTGCGATTGTGACTATTCGATCTATTCGAACATCGGGTACCATTACTAGATGGTCACTTCGATTAGTACAGGAATTGATTCCTGTGCTACCGGCTTAGGTTTGAACTTGCGGGGTCACACACATTAGAGGTTCCTACCTGATCTGATGGCTGATGAAGAGTCCTAATATTCATGGACTATGAGTTCTACGTGTCTGGGACTCTGTGATCGAGAAATAGGATTCTCTGATCATAAGTCCCACATATTTTGGGTACCGGGGTCAAGAGTCCTACTGGTTTGGGACTCTACGATAAAGGTTTTATATTGATGGACTTTGATACCCGATTGCCTATCAAATTTGGACTCAATATTTATGAGAGGTTTAATTAGTGATTTGATCCCTAATTAACTCAATTTGATTGAGTAATTATTTTTGGATCAAGTCCAATTGAATTGAAATCAGTTGGGTTTGACCCGATTAGGTTAAGAGTTGACCTAATCATCGAGATGGTTTGATCCCTGATTTGATCAGGGGTTGGGCTTAATCAATTCTTGATTTGATTAAAATTTTATTAAGCTTAATTAAGCCTAATTAAGTTGGATTTAATTTAGTCTAATTATGCTTAACCTATTTAGATTAGGTTGGCTCAATTAGGTTCAAACCACCTTGACCTTTCTCCTTGCACCACCTCACTTCTTTTGTGCATATTTGAATTCACGAGAAGCAACTTCTCATAAATTTTCTCCACGTAGAAGGCATCCCATGCCCACCCTTGTGCACCAATTATCTGGATAAAAATAAGTTGGTTGCCCATTCAAATTCAAAAGAAAGTTTGAATTTGAATGAGCAACCAACTAATCCATGTGCCATGCTCTTATCTTATACGCCCCATATTTTACACGAGAAAGTGTTTCTCGTGTAAACTCTCCACACACAAATCAACTCACGCCCCTTTTCTTCTCATGCCCAAGTGGATAGGGATGAGTTGGTTTTGCATTTGAATTCAAATTTGATTTGAATTCAAATGTGCAACCACTTATCTTTATCCTCTCACGCGGATAAGACACGTTTGATGTTATTTTAAAAGGAGGAGAAAGGTGGAGCATGTGTAGAATTTTTTGGAGAAAAAGAGTGGGGCATGAGGAAGCCTTGTGCGCAAGTAGGAAGTCCATATCCTTTCGAGAGAAAAAGAAAGAAAAGAAAAAATAAGTGGGCGCAGGGTTTCCAATGAGTTCCCTAGGGTTTTAGCCTAGGGTTCGAGAAGTGAGAAGGTGCCTACGAGTGTCATGAGCCCACCAAATTTTAGGAAGATCTTCAACATTCTCTCAAGCATGTCTGCTGACGATCCAGAGTGTCTGAAGAATCAACAGACATCGATCGAAGGAGTTCGATCAGCATCGACCGTTGAAAGGGCTCTACAACGAGCGAGCACTCGTGAGGAGTCGATCAGATTGGGAGCCTCATGTGGATGATCCACAGAGGTCAGATGTGCTGTGTGGCTGCATCACGATGATCAGACTCTCCCGACGGTGATCAAATTGCAGTGATCGACTACCCGCGCAAAGGTATTGTGTTCTGAACACAGAACAGTAAATTATTTACTATTCAAATTTGAATTAGATTAATTAATTAGACTAATTAATTTTTTTACTATAAAATAGTAATTTTGAAAAAGTTTTAAAATTACCATTTTACCCCTGCACTCAAATTTCGCTTCACTGAGCTCGAAGCTGGGTTCTCCCTATTGAGAACCTCATTCTGGAGTATCGCCACGGTGACCTCATCCATCTTGATAGTGCTCTTCCCCACTAGAAGAGCAGTCACCAAGAATTCGTACGAAGAGGGAAGCGACGCCAGCAAAACCAATACCCTGGTCTTCTCCTCAACATTCTCACCAATGCTGAGGAGGTCGGTGAGGATCTTCTGGAAGTGGTTGAGATGCTTCTGCATGCTCTGTCCCTCAGTCATCCGCAGTTGATAGAACTGCCTCCAAAGAAAAAGAGTGTTGGTGAGAGATTTCGTCATGTATAACTCCTCAAGCTTCGATCACAGCACCGTCGAGGAAGTCTCGCTCAGCATATGGATCACCACCTCATTCGCCAGGTATATGCAGATGGTACTCATCACCTGCATCTATAGCCATTTCCAATCCTGTGCCTCCATGGTGGTCGGCTTCTCATCGCACAAGAGAGCATCGATCAATCCCTGTTGGATGAGCACGTCCTTTACCCTTGCCTGTCATAAAGAGAAATTATTCTTACCATCAAACTTGTTGATCTCCATCTTGATTGTTCCTGTCTTCTCCATCTTCAATCTTGCTCACCACCACTGCAATCTGCATTCTTGTACCACCTTGCTCTGATACTACTTGTTAGGTGGATGTCTGGCCTGGACACCATCTTTCAAGACCTTTTCAGTACCATGCGATGCAGCAGGAAGAAAGAAGAAACAAAACAAAATAATCAAAATACGTAGATCAGCCACAAAAGAGTTCGCCTCCATGGGGCATGCAAACTTCACTATGAAAAAGAAAATTTTACAAGAGGAGACCTCACCCTCAATCCTTGTACATCCAATTCTCTCTCTAGAAGTTTTTCTCTCAAAAGCTCTCTCTCTCTTGGAAGACCCCCTAAACCCCTGAAGTGATCGGCGTTCGCTGTCCAGGAGCCCTGCTCCTTCTCTCACAGCAGCCTCACACCTCTCTCTCTCTCCTCTAGGTCCGTACTACTTCGTACGGTGCAAAAACCAAAACCACACCTTCTCTGTTGCCTCACAGGCCTTTTAAAGGGTTTAAACAGGATTTAGATTAGGTTTAGGAGTCCTTAATCAACCCAAATCACGTCCCAGACCGTCGGATCAAGATAAGGAGTCACCTGGGCCCTCCGATCACGCTTCGATCCATGAAATAGTACCGTGGACCACGAGAAACATGTGAGAAATGCTCATGCGGTCCACAGGCCCACCCGTGGACCGCCCGATCCATGGTGGATCGGAGAACAGGGCCCAAGCAGGGCACCTGGGCTTGGGCCGGCCCACGCGCGCGGGCCTGGGCCGCGCACCCACTTGGGCCACCCGCCCGTCGGGCCACGTGCTTGGGTCGCGCATCCTGCGCATTGGCCCCGCCTGGGCCGCGCGTCGTCGCTGCTCCGCCGGCCCACCGTCGGCTGCCAGTGGTCCTCTACTGCCTTAGGTTTTGTGCCGACTTCAAAAGCTCGTATTTTCTTCGTCCGAGCTTCGTTTTGGGTGATCTTGATCTCGTTGGACTTCGTTTTTTGTCGCGAACCTCACTGTGGGGTCAATATGGGCTGAATTTTGATGCATCAAATCCTAACATATAAACTAGTTCTGGTCATTGAAATAATTTTAGTCTTAAACAAACTTTCATATATCATATATATGAATCAAAACAGTTCTCGAAACTCTTTTTAGATCTAAATAATAAAATATATATCATATATATATTTTAAAAACTAGATCTAAAAATTCAATCTAATTAAAAATTTTAACATCGTTCTAGGACAACCATACAGCATAACAAATTATGCCAAGGTAACCTTATGTCAGAACGACATCAAAATCTTTTAGATCTAAAATTTTTCTCTATAGATTTCAAATTTAAATCTAAATCTCATGCATATGATGTGACTCTAATACCACTATTGGAGTTTTATGATTTCATGCATGCATGTTTTACAAAAAGAGTACGCAGCAGAATTTTAAAATTTTTTAGATTAAATCAAATTTAATCTAAGCATGCATAAGATCATATTTTCAAACCATAGCCAGAATCATCATATGTAAGATAAGATTCGGATACAAAAATTAAATAGAAAAAAATAAATATAAAACAAACCTGGACATGGATCAATCTTCAATGCAAACAGATGATCATGGATATCTTTCGAAGGTCCCTTGTAGCCGTACAAGCGTCCGACCTCTACGGATATCCACACGAGACTCTGATCTGATCTATGGGTATCCCTCTTTTCTCCCTTTTTCACACACACAAAGCTCTGATTTTGGGTGTCATAATCTGATAGAAAATTACCACTTACACAGCCCATATGGTCGGGTATAAATAGACCAAGATAGAGGTAGAGTTTGGTTAGGAAATAGAGTCCAAAAATTCATAGACTCTTGCAATATTTGGATGCTGCCCAAACAAATCTCATGCCCAAATTTTTCACGTAAAAAGGGATCAAATCCCTTCTTTCTTACATGCCAAAAAGGAGGGAAACAAGGGCGTCCAATCTGGTTTGGCATGGCTTTTATTTAGGCACACAAAAACTATGTGGCGTGGAGTCCTCTTTGCGCATGGATGGGGAAGAATTTCAAGAACATGGGACTTCTTTTATATTGCTATTTTAAACTCAATTAAAACACCAATTAATTCTAATCAAACTAGGATCAGATTAGACTCAATAAAATAAGAATTTAAATTTGATTTGGAGCTCAATTAATTTAAATTAGATATCTCCTAATTGGAGGAGGAGTCCTAATCTAATTGGACTCTTTCTTGATACTGAATTTTAATTCTAATCGTATTAAAATTTGGTGCAGCATGAAAATAAAAATTTCTAGTCTAATTAGAAAAAGATACATCCTAGTCTAATTAGAAATTGGGTCAAACCCAAATCCTAATTCAACTAAGACTAATCATCCAATCCTTTTGAGATTATCCTATAACCCTATAGAGTTGATCAAATTAAATTCAAAATGAGTCAAATTAAATCCAATCAAATTGAACTTGATACAAACCTTATTGCTTAATCAAATTGAGCTAATTAACAATCCTATTGCTAATTAATCCTCCTATAACTCACTAACTCTAGTAAGTTTCATAATGCAATATTTGCATTAGATCAATTATCAATCAAATTAATAATCAAATCTTATTACGATTCATAATCATAATTCAACCATCTGATCAGTCAAAAGTCTCTTTTGTGTATGATCCAATAGATTCTATTCTGTCTGATAGTGAGATATATTGTCTCTATCACAATATCATTAAAACTCTTTTCAATAGAATGAAACAATTCTAACTCAGCCCACTAAGGATCATTGATCATCAAGATGATCCTTGTGAGTCTCACAATCCATCAGTGACACCTAGCAGTATGTAGTGGCAACTCAGCAGAATAAAAGATGAACCTTTAGGTGCAGTTAATATATGATACAGTCTCTCTATCGTGAGTCTCGACCAAATAGCAGGTAATGGATAAATCATCAAATCTCAACATCAGTCATAAGATAGATTCAATTAGTTCAAGTCTATATGTGATTCTATGAAAAAAAAAATTCATCAATCATACTACTATGGCTATAGACTTAAAGACTCAATCTCTTAAATCTCATAGGACTACTCCCTTCTGCTAGGGTCGATAGATCCCATCTTGATGCACACCTCACTCCTACAATAGACCAACTATCGCCAACATCCACTACAAGGGCTCCTTGAGATCTATGTTGATGTGTCAGTCAAACTGTAGCAGCCTCACTGCAAGTAGTAGTGTCATCTTAGATCAAAAGATCAGTCATACAACTGCAGCATCGAGAAAGTCACTAACGAGTGAGCAGACATCCATGTGACTTCTCGTGTTGGTCACGCTCAATGCTAATTGTTCTCTAACAACCACCTGCACTCTTGCTCCAGTGTCACTACACTGCATACTCGAGTTTCATCTACCCAAAGAAACGATCCATGCACTGGTCTATCCAGATTAATCACCATCCCCATGATGATCCTATGACCAGGAGCAATTTAGGAATCAACCATTAATGACACATATCTCAAATTCTCAATTCTTTGAGAATATGTGTCATTATCTTGTTAATCTCTTGGATGATTCATAAACACATAAACATGAATAGTAATATAACTATCCAATAAGTACAAAATCATATCCTAAAAATATGAAATGTGTCAGCCAAGATTAGCTTCTAGGACATACATCCAACAGACCCTATGATTGATTTTGATGATTTCAAAATATTGAGTACAAATGATACTAATTATGTATTTCAAAATTGGATGTAAGATTTTTTAGATGCTCATAATAAAAAATTTATTTTAAGAACAAATCATCTCAAGATGCTAAGCTAAAGTACTTAAAAGAATAAGTTCTCACAAGTTTGGATGGCTCATTATGAAGATAAATAAAATTAGAAGAAGTAAACATAATTTAGAAGAGATTGAGGCTAAAAAATTTAAGTTTGGAAAGTCAAAATATGAAGAAAAATAAAGTTAGAAGATTTGGAGCTGACTCTGAAAGGTTTTAAGTCAACCCTAGTATGGTAGAAGAAGACTGACACAGATCCAAATCGACTCAATTTCAATCCGAGCCAACTCTCTCGATAGAACAAAAGACTACATTTTTAAGATTCCTACTCGAGCCAACTCGATTTCAATCCAAGCCAACTTTTTAAATCGAGCCGACTCGCCTATAAATGGAGCTGACTCTATTTACGGAGACAGCAATAACAGGTAGATTTTTATATTTTTTCAATAATTATTTTTTTACTTCTAATAGCTATTTTAGCCCTTCAAACAGTCAAAACTCACTCTCAAGCCTCTCCCAAACCTATGAAAAGCTAGAGAATCAATTTAGAAAAAAGTAAAATGGATCAAAAAGAGAAAATCATCAATTTGAGTGAGCTTCATTGAATACTATTGAAAAGGAGAGAAAAGAGGAGATTAAGTATACAAATTTGAGAGCTTTCAAAGAGTGATCTTTTTCAATAATTTTCTCATTCTCTCAAGCATCAATTGAAAAAAAGTCAAGCTTCAAAAGAGTAATTTATTAGCTTCTTCTCCATGCTCCAAAGAATTTTATTTTTAATTTTTATTTTGTGCTCAATTTTTGCATCTTGTATATATTTTTATTTTCTTTATAAGTTTTTTTGAAAAAAAGATACTTAGGGATTAGGCTTGTCCTAGTCTAAAATTAGATTTTATAGATTTTGATTGGTAAATCTGTAAAACCGACTAGATTGATTATGAGCCTAAAAAATAATCGATGTAAGATTATAGTTGGTGATCTCAGAAAACTAATTGGATTTGTTTGTAAGCCTAAATAAAATAAATATATTATAATCAAGGAGATTATAGTGAAATTCTCAAAAACTTCTTAGGAAGTGGACGTAGATGTGGGGTTGCATGAAACCACTATAAATTTTATTATGTTTGTATTATGCATTGTTGTATTTATTTTCTTGCTTTTAATACTTATTTTGCATTGTTCTTATTCTTATATTGTATCATTTATACCTTAATTCCACTGCAACTAATCGCATACACCCACAATCACTTAAGATAGCTTTGATTTGAAGCATATACTTGTTTAGACTTTGACTTAGTTAAAATTTTAAAAAATCTAATTCACCTCCTCTCTTGGATTGCCATCTTTTTGAACAATAATTGGTATTAGAGCAGGTTCTTTGTTATTTGTTGTTGACCTATCGATCTAGAGCCAAAGATCACGGCAATCCAATTTGAGTCTTTGCTCATTGAAGATCATTTTATAGATCGACCATCTTTTTTTAATAGCTTAAATTATATCTATTGAAAAGCTAGGATGAAAATTTTTATACAAGCACATGACTATAACTTATAGAAAATTATTGTAAATGGCTCATATACATCTAATACATTAATTGAGTTTGATAAAGAAATAGCTCAATTAAATGCTAAGACCATGAATATGCTTTACTACTCATTAGACATAAATAAATTTAATATAATTTCTTTATGTATTTTTGCTAAACAAGTATGAAAGAAATTAAAAATAATTTTTGAGAAAGAAAATCAAAGAGAAGAATCAAGCTCCCAAGAAAATAAGGAAGTCCTCTCCAACTTATATCTCATGGCCCATAAAGATGGAAAGAAGAAAAAGAAAAAGAAGCAAAGGAGAAAGAATGCAATTATTAAGGGGGAGCAAGACAAAGACGAGAAAAATGAGAAAAAGAAAGAAGGTATTGCAAATTCTTGCCTCATGACCAATGATGATGATATAAACATTAATAACTCTTTCGATTTTACTTTTGATAAGTTATTTGAAGTCTTCAATAATTTAATGGATGAATTTAAAAAATTAAAGTTGAAAAATAAAGAACTCAAAAGGTTTAATTTATTTTTGACTGAAAAGAAGAATAAAATTTTGATAAAAAAGATGATCTTTTGAAAGAAAAGAAAATGGTAGATGAAGAAAAAAAAATCTTTTGAAATTTGAGAAATCCTTGATAGAAGAAAATACTAAATTAAAAAAATTAAAAAATTAAAATTTTTAGTGGATGAAAAAAAAAGTTATTTGAAAGAAATGAATGCAGAAAAGAAAGATTTTATTGCTGAAAATGATGAACAAAAACAGAAATTGAAAGATTGAAGTCTTTTATAGATAAATTCACACTTAGTTCTTAAAATCTTCAATTAATATTAAATAATCAAAAAGCTATTTTTGATAAAACTGAAATTAGGTTTAATCTTTCAAAAAAATAAAAATTTATTAGGAATATATTTACTAGAGCTCATCATAAAAATCATTCTATTGTTTGCTTCAAATATAACAAAGTAGGCCATAAAATTTCTGAATGTAGTACTAAAAGAATTGGTCATACTTTGGTTAAACAAATTTAGATTTTAAAAGGAACCATATGCTGTAACTTAATTGGATCCAAGATGGCTTGGATATCAAAAATTATAAAATGAGTTGTGCAAGTGTACCAAATATCCAATGGAATGAAAAGAAAAAAATCTTCAAAGATGGTACAGTTCATAAAAGGATGGATGATGATATTTGGTAAAAGTTAAATTTTTCACATATCATGCCATCAATATATAGTGAATCTATTAAGTGAATGATCGATTTTGATGATTTATCTATGCTCATAATAATCATATTTTATAACTTGAGTGTTTGATGCATTGATCTTTATGTCTTCGTTAGTCTTAGTATCAACTTAATTTTCATGAGCATGAGTTTTTATTTTAAATTTAGCTAGTTATCTTAGTTCCCTATATCACATTGCCTTAAGAAATCTAAATTTAAAATGAACTTGATTTCATGAGATATTATTTGGAGGCATAATTTTCAAACTAAATTTACTTGTGACACTCTTATGAGACATATAATTAGTGAAACATCTTTAAAAATATATGAGATAAGAATTTTAACTTAAGTCATTTACTCATAAAAGATCGAGTGCTTGATGTGCTAATTTGCATTGTATTTTAGCTTGAACCCCTAAAGATTTAAATTTTTTTTAGTTAAACCTAAACCTATAAAGCTATTATCTAGATTCTTTTTTATTTGATACTCCTGATTTGATTGATTATCTTGCCTCTACATTGACTGATTTTTTATTTTTTAACTTAATTTGAATGTCAATCTCGATCCTCAACTTGATTGTAAATTAATTTTTATTCAAATTGATCAATTTCCTTGATTTGAATTTCTTTGAACTATTTTTTGTATCAAAAAGTCGACTCTTGAAATCAAGGAGTCGACTTGTGGCTTCTTGAAGAAAAATAGTTCTATAAGGAATCAATCCATATTCATTATTCTCTCAATAGTTTTGAAACTCCTTGATCTGGGATTGATTTCTTAATTAGAAATGTCTTAAGATTTTGTCATTCTATTTTTAATTTTTCTCAAGCCATAATTTTTTTCAAACCCCTCTCCCACCAAATTTAAAATTTTCTCTCTATTTCTATCTAATTCTTGTGGTTCTTGTTCTCCAATGGCACTCCAAAAGTGATTCATTCAAAAGAAGATGAAGTCCCAAGCAGAAATTCAGAAATTTTGGACTTCTCCAAGTCGTTCTCTCATGCAAGAAAGGACCAAGCATAGAAATAATTAGAAGTCTAATTTTCAATATAAAAGGCATACTGATTAAGATGGATATTTATAGTATCAGATGCATGCTACATATATAGACCAATGGGAGTACTTCGAATTGTCTTAAGCAGTGACATATTTGAAAGTTGATTGAGATGATGTGGAGCATATCAAGGATATCAGTGCCAACCAGTTGAGTATGAAAATGCGGCTACTACATATGATCAATAGAATCTTCTTCATGTTTATGTATTACATTTTTCGAAAGATTTCACTTTGTATGCCAGCACTCATATATACTATACCGGATAATGATAATAAGACTTCTACAACATAATTCATTATAGTAGATATTAGAACTGAAGAGCTAGTAGAACAGCATGAGAGACTACTTCACCTTCACAAATCAGCCATCCAAATAGTAGCTCATTATTATTTGGTATACTAGATGATGATGAATTTATTGAGAGAGTTTCTATCAAGATCGTCACTTTAGTCTGTGCAGAGCTTTAAAAATATGCTTTAAAAGCACAGTAGAGGAGATAAAATCTGATGGAGGTTCTATCTTTGGTTAGAGAGGAGTCCATCAGATTAATTCAGGCACTTACTTCCATAAGAAAAGATGTTCATGACCAAGATCAATTATCTAGAGACATCAGACCATTCTTTTCTTCTAGTCAGTCTGGATCTACATCTTAGGATTATCCTGATCTATACTTAGGGTGCTAGGATTCCTTTCATAGAGCCTTAATAACCCTAGCAATCCACCTTTTGATAGATATAGCTTTCATACATCTTATATATTTTCATACTTTTATCATTTACTATAATCATATTTTAATAATTAATGAAATATAATTTTTTTCTTAAAATACAATATGTCTGATGCCCTTACTTATTCTTAGTTGCTTAATTAAAAAAATTACTTTATTTGCAAAATGAAGGGAGAGAAATGAATGCTTAAGATTAATGAATGTGTATGCTTTGGAAGAAAAAGGAGAATTAAGAAATTTAAGTTTTTATTGTATTTATTATGAAAAATTGAGGGAAAAAATATTATTTGAATATTATAGAACTTAAAAGAGGATTTATTGATAAACTTTTGTACTTTACCTATCTTGACTTAGCCATATAAATTTATTTGAGCATTTTTGTTTTTGTGTTCATGTGATTTGTTTTGGAGGAATCATTTTTGAACATAAAAAGAAAATTGTTCATACTTTATATGTTTTGATCATATCAACAGTTTTAAATAATTAATTGATATCAAGAACTCATTTTTGATCTGAAAAAAGAATTATTAATGAATATTGTTACTTCACTCTGATTGATTATTTTTAAAAATTAAATTTAAAATATGCTCTTCTTGAACCGTTTGAAGTTGATATCAAGTAAAATATTTCAAAAAAGCTATTATTTATCTTTAAAGCTGAATATTTAAAAAAGATTTTAATTTTATTCAATTGGTATCAGATAACTTACTGTTTGTCTTATATTTTATTGATCTACTTTTTGACAAAAACAAAAGAATATCTTTGTGTCAAATCTAATTTTGCAAGGCTATATTCTTCATAAAATATTATTTGAGATAAATCTAAGTAATTAATATCTTTTTTGAAATTAATGGCTTAATTCTTCTTATAAAAATGATGAAATGGTCTTTTTGAAGAATAACAAAACTGTTGATATCAAAATTATTTGATTTGAATCGATATATCTTTATCACTTCAAAAATAAAATAATTGATATCAAAATTTTTTTGTGAAAGTTACTATTTCAAAAAAAATCTGATATTAAGCTAAACTTAAAATATATTTTTATATTTTGCTATGTTGGTTACCTTCGAGAAATGGATTTAAAATATATTATTTTTTAAATCCCTAAGTGGTATCAAGATAATTGCTATTTGGTTTGATTTTTAAAATGATTGATATCAAAAAGATTAATTTTTACAATTGATATTAGACAACCTATTTGGCTTTGTACTCTATTATTTTATTTCGTAGCAAAAGGAAAAGAATATCTTATCTTAAGTTTATTTTGCTTTGATATCATATTTTACTCTAATGCTATATGTTAGGATCATGTTTTGCTCTAATACATTCTTGGTATTATATCATTTAAGATAAATTAAAAAAATTGATATCATTTCTACATTTAAGTATTTGATGCTTTTCAAGAAAAGAAAGAAATAACTTTAGAAAAATTAATCTTATGAAAATTCATTGTTCTGAAAAGCTTTATCCTTCTTACCTCTTTAAAGTTCAAAGCTATTTTTTAATTAAATTTGAGAATCTTTTAATGCATCAACTATATTCAGAAAGTGAGAGATACATTTCTAAATCTATATTGATCAAATGAAGAAAGATAATTCTTTTGATAGTTGCTATTTGGATTAAATCTCAAGATATTTGGTATCAAGAAGAACTAAATTGATTATTTTTCAAAGATATATATCCAAATTTTTTTTAATTAGTATCAAGCAGAATTTTTTAAGAATATTATCATAATTGATATTATGATTCTCATAATTGATGTCAAATAGTCTAATTTTGGCTTAAATTCTATCACTTTCTCTTTTAGCAAAAGAAAGTATATTATGTTTCAAATCTGAATTTTCATGATTATATTCTTGCTATTATATTATTTGAGATAAACTCTTATGATATGCTTTGAATGATCTACTTTAATATCAAAAAGGAGAGAAGTATTTTCAAGCCTATATTATTCAAAAATTTTATTTCTAGTAAATATTTAAAGCCCAAGTACTTTTAATTGAAATTGAGAAGTAATTTTGCATCTATGCTTTTAAGAAAAAGAGAAAAGTCTTGGTCTAAATTTAAAAGTCAAACTTAAGTTAAATTTGAAAGGGAGAGAACTTAAATAAAATTTTAAAAATTGAATTTCTTTAGATGATTTTGATGATTGATTTTAATTTAAAAAATTTTGAAAGTCAAATTTTGAATATTTAATATAATCCTTTCCTTATGCTTTTTTATGCTATCAAAATAGGGGGAGTTATGTTGAATATATGCTTGAGATGATCATATGCTTGAAATGCTTGAGTTAATCACTTGATTCATTATACTTGAGATACTCATTCGCTTGCTTGAAAAATCATATGAAATGAGTATATTATGTTGAATATAATTTTGTATGTATGCACTCTTGAATATAATGATAATATTTATAAAGTAAGTATTTACAAGTATTTACTTATTCACTTCATGTTTATATTAGTAAATTAATTGAAATACATTATATTTTTATTGTGCATATACTCAAAAAAAAGAGAGAAATTGTTGTCCCTATAATTAATTTTGATGATTTCAAAATGTTAAGTATAAATGATACTAATTATGTATTTTAAGATTGGATGTAGGATTTTCTAGATGTTCACAATGAAGAATTTATCTTGAGAACAAATCTTCTCAAGATGTCAAGACAAAGTACTTAAAAGAACAAGTTCTCACAAGTTTGAATAGCTCATTGTGAAGATAAATGAAATTAAAAAAAATAAATATAATTTAAAAGAGATTAAGACCAAAATAATTCAAGTTTGGAAGGCCAAAATATAAAGAAAAATAAAGTTTGAAGGTTTGGAGCCGACTCTGAAAGATTTTGAGTCGACTCTAGCATATTGAAAGAAGACTGGTACAGTCCCAAGTTGATTCGATTTCAATCTGAGCTGACTCTTTTAGTAGAATAGAATACTATATTTTTAGAATCTCTACTTAAGCCAACTCAATTTCAATCCAAGCTGACTCAATTGTAAATCGAACCGACTCACCTATAAATGAAGTTGACTCTATTTATGGGGACAACAATAATGGCTAGTTTTCTACATATTTTCAATGACTATTTTTTTACTTCTACTGGCTATTTCAGCCCTTCCAATGGTCAAAACACACTCTCAAGCCTCTTCCAAGCCTATTAAAAGCTAGAGAATTAATTTGGAAGGAAGCAAAGTGGGTCAAAAAGAGAAAATCATCAATTTGAGTGAGCTTCATTGAATACTATTGAAAAAAAGAGAAAAGAGGAGATTAAGTGCACTAATTTGAGAGCTTTCAAAGATTGATCTTCTCCAATATTTTTCTCATCCTCTCAAGCATTAATTGAAGAGAAGTCAAGCTTCAAAAGAGTAATTTATCAGCTTCTTCTCTGTGCTCCAAAGAGTTTTTTTAATTTTTATTTTATGCTGAAATTCTACATCTTATATTTTTATTTTCTTTATAATTTTTTTTGAAAAAAAGAAACTTAGAGATTGGTCTCATCCAAGCCTGAAATTGGACTTTGTAGATTTTAGTTGATGAGTCCATAAAACCAATTGGATTGATTGTGAATCCAAAAATCAATTGGATTAATTATGAATCCAAAAAATAATCAGTGTAAGATTTGGTGATCCCAAAAAATCAACTGAATTTGTTTGTGCGTCCAGATAAAGCAAATACACTATAATCAAGGAGATTATAATAGAATTTCTAAGGGCTTCTTGTGGAGTGAACGTAAGTGCGGGATTGCACCAAACCACTATAATTTCATTGTGTTTGTGTTGTGCATTATTGTGTTTACTTTTGTGCTTTTAATACTTGTTTTGCATTGTTCTTATTATTGCATTATATCATTTATATCTTAATTCTATTGCAAGTAATCGTATATACCCTACAATCACTTAAGATAGCTTTAATTTGAAGTATATACTTGTTTAGACTTTGACTTAGTTAAATTTTTAAGGAACCCAATTTATCCCCCCCTCTCTCTTGGGTTGCTATTTTTCTGGACAACATTGTGGATCGAACTGCCGCCTTCAGTGGCCACCGCGAGTGGTGGATGAGAGAAAGAGAGAGAGAGAGGAAGAAGAGAGAAATAGAGAGAGAGAGAGGGTTTGGGCCGAGTATTGGTCTCGGGCTTGGGCCGGCCCGATTGGGTTCGGGCCAGGCTCGAGCTTAGGCTCGGACCTCAAGTTCTAAAATATTTTCATGCTTAAGTCTGGCTTAGAGTTCGAAAAAATATTTTAGGCTAGACTTGGATAGGGGTGTGGCCCGATCCAGTCCGGCCCATTTTTGGCCCTACTGATAGTTAGAAATCATAATTATAAGCTTGAGCAGTTATAACAAGTGCCAGGCAACTACACCACAATCCTAGACAATTACAACTTAAGGGGTTACAACACAATCCTGGACCATTACTGCATGTCTTTCAGTAGTTATCATATGGTTTGAGTCCATTAATTCAAACCCCATGGCTGTTTATGTATCTCAAAACCTTTGCACTAAGGGTAAGACAACTAGAAGAATCTGATTCCCAAATTGTCGTTGCATTCTTTTTCTTTCCCGCACAAAACATCCCCTCTCCAACTTAAGCATTAGACGGCCCGAATGAAGTCAGCTCTAGCAAGTTCTTTAATTGTTGTTGCATGTCTTATAGATCAAGGGAGGCAATCCACATCAACAGTCCAAAGATCACTAATAATAGCTTGAGAGAAGGGTGGTTAATGCCGTATGCCAAGCGGTCTTACTATTTGGTTGACTTGTTGAAGGGTTAATAATTTGTTGTTTCAAGTTCTACACCACCATTGTAAGTGCATACACCTATTAGACGAGTAGGTTAAACTAAACATTTGCAACCCATGGAGTTGATTGACAAGGCCAAGACCTTTGAGGATCATATATGGTGCCATTAGACTCTGGCTAAATGGATGCTTGGTGGTTGTTTCTCCTAAGCTTATAATTTCTTTTGCCACTATAAATATTGTCAATCTGTTACTGCCAATCTTCGGAGCTGCTGATATTGATTGCCTCCATCGATTGCAAGATTGTAACATGTCAAAGAACCCGTCGAAGTTGGTTCCAACTAGGCCCTCTGATGCTTAAAGTGAAAGAAAGAATTTCTAGATAATGGTGGAGGAGACCAATAAGGGTTATGTAGTAGTATTATTAGTGTCCTACATCTCATGAAAGAATTTCAAGACCGTATAGCCATGAAATTAAAAATCTCATAAAGGACATATTTTAACTATCCAGAATCGTATCATAACCATCTTAAGATAGGCTGTAACCAGCTAAGATCATGTTGTAATTGCCTAACAAGTGCTATAACTGTCACGCCCTAAATTCAAGATATAATATGGCCATGCTATCAAGGGATGGAGCCCATGATAACACAAAGTCTATCCATCATAGTCAGCTAAAATCCCTTTTAAATAAAATACAATAAGAGATTCAATTCTATTATTCATCAAGTAAATAAATCAAGATCGGTTCAGAGCATCTAAATCTCAAAATCAAATATTAAACCAATATCTCACAATTCATAAATAATTAACTACAAGTCTATAATCATCCTATAAATTACGATTCTGCTGCAAAATCTCCAAGTCCCTTAACGTAGACCCTCAAGCATGGATCATCCTTCACTCTTAATCTTATTTGTATAGACAAAAAATAAAAATAAAAAAATATGAGCTACACCAGTTTAGTAAGAAAATCTTACATTATCTTATCTGGATCAAACATAAGTATATATATGTATTAATAAATTATTTGGAGAAGCTAATTATCATTGAAACATAAAATATATCATAAATCAATGATGCTCTTGCTCATGCATAAATCATGAAATTTTCATAAACATAGTTTTCAATACATAACATAAATAAATTCATAAATCATGTGAACTTCATATATAAAGTCATAAATTATCTATCATTTTGTTATATCATAATTCTTAATAATTCTCTCAGATTAAATGCTAAGGTACTATTATACTTATAATATGATTATAATCATGTGCCAACTACTATTATCCATTGACAGGATCGTATACCAACTATTATTATCCATTGATAGGATCATATGTCAATTACTATTATCCACTAGTAGGATCATATGTCAATTACTATTATCCACAAACAGAGTCGTATGCCAATTACTATTATGCACTTGTAGGGTCATACAAAGCTATCTGAGAATTTTTTTTTATTTTTTAAAATAAATATTTTTTAAATCATAATTTATCAAATTATATTTTTTGAAATCATGCATAAATAAGATGCTAGATAATTTAATAGAGCTCATGGTTAATAAATAATTTTTAATAGTAAAATATTTATGAAATCATTCTTTTCATAACAAAGCATAAATTTCATAAATAAAAAATTCATATTTCATAAACAAATTATGCACATTAAAATATTCATAAAATTACTATCTTACGATGAATCATAAATTTCATAATGCATATGCTCGATCTTTATTTCTAAAAATACAGAATCATTTTTTTATGATAAAATAATCAATAATTCAAAAATAAAGAAGAAGCGTGGGGTTACTTATCTCTTCTGTCTTAGCCTTTCAAACTTCATTAGATGAATTTATTGAATCTAGTAAAAATATAATTAATTCTTAGTCGATAAATTAGATCATAAGAAAAGAAGATTGTAGATTGAGTAGTCAGTTCGATAGGCAGTCCAAATGCTGGGGTAATTCAAGGTCTCTTAGATGAAGGTCAAATCCGGATGACTCGATCAAGAAATCATGAGATATGAATTGAAATTAAGATCAAGATTAATCAACATGATTCATCAATAGTAGATTTCAAGGGTATTCGATATGGTCGGGATAGAGTCCAACAACTTGCATAGATATCGAAGCGATTTCGAGCTTCTTTAAGAACATCATCTCGAGTTCAAGCTAGGATCCATGAATCAGATAGAGAGAGAAAGAGAGAGGGAGCAAAACCCTAGAGAGAGAGACAAGAGAGAGAGAGAAAATCCTTTGCTCTCTTGTTTCTTTTCTTTTCTTCTCTTCTCTTCTTCTTCTTCTTTTCTTTATTTGGCTGAATAAGGGATGGACGAGGGGCTGGTGGCTCGTACTCCGACGGGTGCAGTGGCATGATCGGAGATCCGGTAGCGGTGGTTGATAGTCATGGGGCAAGGCAACGATTCATGGGTGGCCGACAATGAGGACCAATCAGTGAAAAATCATGAAAAAAATATTCAAAAATACAGGATTCTTCATGGTGAATTTTCAGCAAAGCTGGTGGCCGATGGTGAGGTTTGGGGTCATAGGGAGAAAGGGAAGAGGGAGGGGAAGAAGGGGGCCTTACCTCAAGCTCCGATGGTATTTTTGGCTCCAATTTCTGGCGTGCATAATAAAAGGGATATGATGGAAATCAGGAGGAAAACTTGATGATATTTGGTGGAGGCTCATAGGAGAGGGAGAGGGATATATATAGAGGATCATCTAGGATTTTGGTAGCCCTAAGAGTCCTATTCTATCATGGACTCGATGAAGAAGAAGATTCCCTTCGGGAGTCTTCATCTCAGCTTTTTTTTTCTTTTTTCCTTTTTTTTTATATATTTTTCTTTACTGCTTTGTGATTCGTGTGGCTCTTTTTTTTGAGTAGGTTATTACAATAACTATCTAGGTTCATTATTATGATATCTAACTCTTGGCATAATAGGAGCATTGAAGTTGCTGTCCGTGATAAAAGTATGTAGGTCGGCTTGGGATAGTTGCCAAGCCTAGTGGCTATCTATATGGGTTGTGAGACTTTACCCAGTATATTAGATGATGTTTGACCTCAGAAATTGGTCGCTTTTGGATTGCTCATCCTCGCTCTCAAATTAATTGAGGTAGATCTAATTTGGCAATACAAAATGCCACATCAGCTTTGAATTATACAAATCCAGTCATGCCGTATCATCAGGCTCATGTTCCACCAAATCAATATGGAATAAGTAATGGGAGATAGATGGGCTGTTATAAATGTTTGAGTTCAAAATTTAATATGTTATAGATTAGAGACTTTTGTGATGACGTTTCTTATAACCAAAAACCTTTCATGATAGCTCACTTAAGTTCAATTACATCTTTTCTACCATAATTTCTTTTGGATTCAGAAATTATAGAGATGATCTTGATGACACGGATCAAGACATTATCTCAAATGATTACCTTCATGAGCTTCTCTATTATCATGGAAAATTACCGAAAAATTCTAAAAGTGATAGTTGTGAAACATTGCCATGAGTTGATTGCTTTTGCAACAAAAATTCATGTTGTCACAAGTAACTTGTCATGAAAAAGCATTTTTCTTCTAGTAGCTGATAGGATCATCGGTATCCATCAAATGCTTGTCCTTGAATATATTGCATGCATCAAACATATCAAGATCGAGTTGCTATCACAATATTTCTTAGGGTAAACCAATGTTTGTCATACAATAGAACATTAGTTGTGGTCTTAAGCAAGAGTGTGAAATTTTTGTTGTCTTGATGAGTAGTTGGATACTTAATGACTTGATAAATATTTTCTTCTAAAACTTTTTCTATTAAGCAGAGATTATCTTCTCTTCCTTCTCTCTAAGATAATATTTGCCAATTATTAAAATATAAAAGATTTAATAAAATTTGTGGGCTGAAAGCATTTCCTTATCTAGAAAGTGTATGTGTTGTTAACTAAACCATAAATTTGCATTTATTTTGATGATTTATGGTTCAAGAGAGTGATGACATGACTCCTGAAGGTGATAAATTTACACGAGGGAGCAAATCAGGATCCTAGAATTACTTTTCTAGATCAAGTTCATCCCTTTATAGTCACCCATCTATCCATATAAACCACAAGCTCCCCTCCCCTCTCTCTCTATCTACCTATCTATCTTGCTCCCCCCCCCCCCCCTTCGGGTAACTGGGAAATATCTATCCTACACCATGTGCATCACCATACAATGCACCACGCTAATCATAGGCTCTTATTCCTATGGGCCAATTATCGAGAAGAGTTCTTGATAAATGGATCCCAAAAGAATGAGTGCTTGTGATTGTTGTGATGCACTATTATATGGTACAAGTGGTGCACATGATGTAGGATATAATTTTTTTAAGAATTAACTCTTCATCACTGTCTTATTGATACCGCAGACTTCTTTCTCTTTATATAGTAGCGACAAACAATAGGTTTGGCCCATGCGTAAGGTCGCTTAGGTCAAGCTTGGTCAATCTTGGAGGCCCGATGTCAAACGGGGTTCGAACCAATGTGTGGGCTTTTGATGCCAGGCTTTGTCTTGGCCCAAATCATTCTTGGCTTCAATATTATGTACCACCATGTGGCTTTAGCATGCAAAGAAATGAAAGGGTTTATATTATTCTTACTTCTTTCGGCATATAGGATGCTATGATTTAAGTTCTTAAAATCTCATGAAATCCTAGCCAGGTTATGTAATATCATTGCATTTGTTCCCCTAAAGGAAACTCACTATTTTCTTCTCCATTGGAAGAACCATTAGACTTACATTTTTCGGTCTTCATTTGGATAAGGGTGTTACGGTCATTATCATGCCTCCTCTTTCTTTCTTTGCCTCAGAAAATCATTTAACTCATCATTTTAAAAAATAATTTTCTTTTTTTTTCTTTTTTTCCAAGTCGTTTTTTGCTTTTAGCTAACTCCTCAAGTTGGTGTAATTGCTTGCTAGAGTAAACTTATGACAATATCTTGCCCATGGGAGATTAATTAGAAAGCACAAACAGCTACATGGTACATTAATATTTAGCATTATGTCAGTTTTAAATCTTAAAAAGCATTGGTAACATAAAGTTGTGGGCGAGAGTGTTGAAGGCTAATCCAACTAATTGAATTTTAATTGTCAAGAACAAACTGCACCACTATTTTCATCGATACTGTATGAAACAAATAGAGACTAATTGTTTGAATAAAGCAAAAAATAACAAGAGGTAGGTTATTATCATAGATGCTGAGGACATAAGCTCAGTCCATATATACTTCATAAGAATATCACTTGGCTGGACTAGGCCAGGTCCCAATAATTCTCTAGAGTCCAGAGACCAAGTGGGGCCTGTCATTGGGACCTAATTACATATAATAATTATTTTGATAAATAAGATGAGTTAAATAATCCATATATATATATATAAAGATAAATTCATAAAAATTAAAAAATAAAATATCTAAAAATTGATAAAGAGTAATTGAAGAATTTTATAATGTAGTCTCTATATGATTAGATAAATAAGCCGCCAAGAGCAGGTAACTCAAAAATTCAACCTTAATTTTCTTTCAGTTTTATCCCGAGTTTGGATGGCTTGACATCATAAGCAGAATTTCATGATGCAGTCTCTGCATGATTGGACAAATAGGCCATCAAAAGTCTGGTAACTCAAAAATTGGACCCTAATTTTTTTTTTTTTCTATCCCGAGTTTGGATGGCTTGATATCATTAAGCTCGGTCTTCAACTGTGCCTCTCCTAATCATCATTGCTTTTCATATGAGCATACTACTACATTGCTAATAGGTGCCTCATTGCAGATGTGTGAAGCTCGTGGACTACCAATTAAAGGAAGCTAATGGTCAAATATAAGAATGCCCCCGGAAACAGAGGGTGGTGGATTCATGTGGAGAGAAGTTGATTAATTTATGCGGCAGCCGCTCCCCAGCCACGATCTTGCACTGTGCAAAACCCCGATATCTCACCTACACAGCTTGCATTCCTTTTGACCCAGCTTCATTTTACAAAAAAACTATTAAATAATTAGCATATAAATTATTACACGATCTTGTCATGTTTGTTTGCTCTTTTGTCAGCAATAAAATTGAAAGAGATAATTAGGAGAATTAGAGCAGACGATTCGATGGCTTCAAGAATAAATACTCTCCACCAACAACTGCACCCAAAGACAAAACAAACAGAGCATGCATGATATGAATCATAAATAATTTAAGATGTTATATTTGGCTCAAAAAAGAACGCACGAAGCCACCGACACCGACAAGCCTTCCTCTTGATTCCACCGTAGAGAGAAAGAGAGAGAACAAAAATGCCCTCCTACCTAATACCAACCCCCAAGCTTGAAGCCTCCCCTTCTTCCCAACCCCCCCAAATCTCGACGTCTGAAGGCGACCGGCAATTTCCCGGCAGGCGCGACGTCGCCCTCCCCGTTTCCCCCCTTTCTTTAATTACTACTGCTAATCGCTTCTCCTATTTTTTTAGTTAATTAACAAAATAAACGTTGAGGTGACAAGAAGTTAAAAATAGAAGACTTGTGAGAGAGAAGCTGGGTCAGAGGAACAACAACAGCTCATCTCACCATTCCTCCCTCTCTCTCTCTCTCTCTCTCCTTCTTTTAAAATAATAATAATAATAATAATCCGTCCCTCCCTCTCCCTCACGATTGTCGGATCGACGTCCGAAGAAGACGGCAAGGAACGTTTTAAATGTCCAATATAACCTTGGATTACGGCCAGAAAGAAGCTGCCTTTTAAGCAGTAGTTGCCATGGGCCCAGCTGCAGTGACATCAAAGTCGCGAGAAAAAAAAAAACGGAACCGAAATTAAAATTTGTAACTGCCAAAATAAATCAGAAAATCAAAATCAAAAACAAAACCTCTTTAAATATCATTCATCCATAATTTTCATATTATAAATCATAATTTAACCAAATTCATAATATAATAGTTTACATTTATATAAAATATAAAAAATATTAAAAATATTGAATATTGAATATGTTTGATTTTAATTTCAATTTTAGATCGAAGAATCATCAAAATTATTATTAAAATCGGGATCATCACAAATAGATCTAGGTATAATCTAGCAAATATTGGCAAAAATAAAATCATTCACATGCATATCGGCTAATTATATCTCCGTTGGTCTCTAAAATAAATAGTATGTGGATTTCAGATGGTTGAGTTTGTGTGCACCCTATGGGATGTATAGATTACAATTCACAATCATTGTCCAATGATGTGTTTTTCATTTGGCAAATTAGGCAAGCAACCTGAAACTCCTTAGTAAAATAGAATAGAATATTTATCGACCGTACCTTTATTTAGTTCAAATGCATGGTTGATAGCCTAAGATAGCAATATGTACAATTTATTTTACCGGTCCTTGAAATCATAATTGAGCAATAATATCAGATGAGAATCTTACAGTAATCTATTTGATATATTTTGCATATAGTATTTTCATATATTAATTTGTATAATACGTTTTGAAGAAATTATTTTTCAATATGACCAAGAAAAGCTTTAGTATGCCAGGATGACCCAGCTAAAAGATTTCTTACTATATTCTTAATGAAAAAAAATAACGAAAAAGATGCAACAAAAAGTCTATGCAAGTCTATGAGGTCAGGGGAAACAACAACAGCACATCTCACCATCCCACTTTGAGGCACGTCGTAAGCATCCAATATAACCTTGGATTACAACCAATGATGGCCATTTTCCCAATCCACTAGATATCCGATTTGATCTAACTCGAACGAGATAAATTTTATTCAATCTAATTAAAATTTAAAATGAATATAAATTTCAAAAAAAAATTAAAATAAATTCAAATCGAGTACAAATAATAATAATACATCCTACTCCGAATCTGATCCAATTCATCTGTTATATATAAAGCCCAAAACAAAATCATAAACCATCATATTCCTTCTTCCCTATTTGATTGTTGAGATCCACTGACCCAAAACCTTAGCCATCGTGGCTCATAAGCTTCTCTATTCGGCCACTAAGATCCAAAACCTAGTCCTTCCTGCTTTCCTATTCGATTGCTCCAACATCTCATCTGATTAACCTTCTCTATTTGGCCGCTTCAAGCCTCCTGCCCGATTGAAATTCTTGAGAATGAAAAAAATAGAGGACAAATGGAGATGGATAATGACAGGGATGCAAGTGGAGTAGAGGTAGGCGCAGAGATGAAGGTGGCAGTGGCAATCTCCACACTCCTACAGCTGGACGACGGTAAAAGAAGATAGGGCTCCAGTAGGCAATAAAACCCTAGCCATCATCTAAGCTTCCATATTCGACCGTAGGTATGGCTTTTTCCCACATATATTAATTTTTTTTTTTTGCTTTTTGCTTCCCTTTTTTTTTATTTCATTCTCTTTTTCGGAGAAATGTGGGGAAGGAAAGAACCCTAAGAGATCGGAGGGATTTCGGCCAATGGTGGTGGATTAGAAAATTTTTGCCGAAATGGATATATTCAATCCAATTCGACTAATCTGAACTCTTTATTTTATCTGATCCAATCTGATTTGAGATGAATTCAAGATAGATATGGATTTGGATGTGTTTCTGACAGGACATAGGCATTGATCGATCCGACCAACATCCGATCCATTATCAACCCTACCATACATGTCAATTCAAATGAATATATATATATATTATCCATTTTGAATTGAAATTAAATGAAAATAATTTTGATGATAGATTAAAAATTAAAAATCATTTATGGTTTTGATGGTATTCTGAACCAAAACAGAATTTAATATTAAATCCAAAATCTAATTTGAAACGGAGCATACCCTGTATTTAATATTCTTTATATTTTGTATATTTAGTGAAATATATTATAAAAATTATAGATGATATTTGTAATTTAATTATTTATATATCAAAATTTTGAAATGAATATAAAATGTTCAATGGTTTTTTATTGTTTGATTTTGGTTTTGATTTTATGATTTTCTGAATTACAGTTATAGTTTTTTATTTTAAAAATCATTTTAATTTCGATTTTGAGGGGCACCAGTAGATTTCAGTTTCAATTTCGATTTTTTTAGTTACTGCATCAAATCGATCCCATTGGGATGTCCATATACGGTACTTCCCTTTGATGAGTAATTGCCCCAGGCTCCACTACGAGGAAAAAAAAAAAAATAGAGAAAAAAGAAAAGCTACGTGCGCAATACGGGGCAAGAGCATTGGTGGTGCAATTAATGGCGTTAGTGCCATATAGATGGGGTTGTACATTGTATCATGCAACATGATGTATAGTCTTTCATTTGATATTAGTTGAGCCCTTCCATCCTCTTTAGAAATCATTACTAATTGTTGTAGCAATTATGAGAGTTGCATTTTGCTGTTAAGTTCTGACTCTGCAAAACTAGATGAGTGTTAAGTCCCTTTTTTTTTTTTTTTTTTTCCACAGAAAATAAGGAACAATGCTCAGAAATAACTGATAAGCTGGCCTAAATCATTGTCCATTGATTTTCCTCCTAACCACTACAAAGATTTTATTCTGAAAAGGAACATTTTATCTTGGTAAATATTATAGCCGCTCAACCAGAGCTTTGCTCCCGTTATAGAATAGCTATTATTAAGAACTATCATACAGTAAAAACTATGTTATCAATAGCTTGTAGCTCAACTAGTTAGCATTTATCTCTCTAAGTCAGAGGTACCAAGTTGAAATCTAAAATTATGTAAAGCCACAATTGCATAGAGATGTAAAAATATTGAATGCTCAAATTTGATTTGAGTACTTGTGGTTGAATTAAAGCCACCTCATTTAATTAAGAGCTAAACTAGAGTTGTCTCAAACAATTTAGTAGGTATTAAGATTTATCGATATTTTTGCTTAGTTACTATGATTATATATCAGCATGTTGTCATTAAATTAATAAAAATATAATATAAAATAATAACTTATGAATGTCGAATAAGGGTAATATATACTATACTATTTATTATGTATTTGATAGGGTTAGGGCTGACATATTGTGCACTTTATAGTACTAATTTTCGTGGGACGCATCACAATGTCGCCTTCCCATTAATATTAATTGGGTCCTAAAGTACTTTCAATCCTCTTCAAAAATTATTGTTGATGGTTATAACAATTGCAATAGCTATATTTTGCCGCTGAACTCTAACTCTGCAAAACTACATTACTGTTAAGCTAACTAGTAATTATGATTAGAAAATAGTGCTCAATTACAAGAAATAACAACCATACCAACCTAATTCATTGTTCGTTGTTCTTTGTCAAAACCATTGCAAAGATTTTATTTAAAAAAAAAAATATTTCATTTAGATAAATATTATAAATACTTAATAAGACCTATGTTCTTGTTAATACATATTGTTGTGATATAGAAGGGAGGATATTATTAGTTCCACATTGATTGTGAGTCAAAAAAGATTTTAACATATATAGAAAAAAATAATTCTTCCCACATGAGATATCTTGTCTAGGACAAAATTATGAGGCTCATCTGTCAGAGCAGATAATACCTTATATGTCGAGCCATGAGCTCTTGACTGCAACATTAATGCACCATGTGGAGGATCATTTCTGTAACCGTCGAATTTTCTCTGTCCATACATTAGACTAATCTATATTAAAAATAAGAAGCAAGATATCTCCTATCCATTTACAGACTCCTTCACTAGAGAGTTATGGTAAAAATAAGGAAGATGATACCTTCTATCTATATATAGATTTTTTTTTAATTAGGAGGTTATGTTATGGTGTAGAAGGGATAATATTATTAATTTTATATTGATTGTGTGTTAAAAAAAATTTCAGTTTATATCAGAAGGGGTCATTTTTTTCATATAAGATATTTTTTAAGGATAAAATTGAACAATTTTATAACAACAATTATTTTGTCAATAGTTTGCAGCCCACTGCTTGCCACCTGTCTTCCCGAGGGAGGGGTATCAAGTTCAAATATAAAATTATATAAAATTAAAATTATTTAATAGTGGTAAAGGAGTTGCAAGCTCAAATCTGATTTGACTTGCAGATAACCTCAAACCAACTCATTTAATAAACAGCTAAAATGGAGCTGCTCCCAAACAACTTAGCAAGTGGATCTCAAACAACTCTATGATTATACATAAACATGCTCCCTTTAAATTAATATAAATATAATATAATATAGTTTTTTCTGAATAACAAATAAGAGTGACATGTAATGTACTATTTGTTACCATTCTATGACTCAGAATTTGTAATGGACGGGTTAAATTTGAGCCCAAATTCGGACCAGGCGGCGCGCGCAAACAACCTGCTCCTGTTGACGTCAGCATCACGGAGGGGCATAACTGTCAAAAAAAGGAATCCGTCCCAACTGCTTTTCGAAAGAGTTACTTCCACGCCCAGCAAGCGAGAGAGAGAGAGAGGGGGGGCTTCATGACACCACCCCCGTCCACCTTCCCACGTCACATGGTTTCTTCTCTACTAATATAACATCAAAAAAAAAAAAAAAAAAACAGACTAAAAGAGTCATTTTACATGTCCTTATTCTCGATTTACTGGAGTTAAAACGCAGCCCCGTGGACCGAGAGGCGGTCGGTGGTCCCCACACCAGCCTGTCCTGAGGCATCGGCAAATTGCCACGTGTCTTATTGCGCCCTCCGCGTACCCGACGGTCCATTTGCTTATAAACAAAGCCTCAGAAAGAAACAAAGTCCAGTTAAGTCCCCATACCCAAATCTTCACCCCCTCTACCAAATAATAAAAGCCAAAGAAAAGAAAAGGGAAGGGAAAGCAGAGTAATAATACTGCACAGGATAGAGGGAGAGAGTAGAAGGCTTTTGGATTTCTTCTCCTCCGGCGCCATGGATTCCCAGATCTATGGCGGTGCTTCGAGGATCCTCTTTCTTGTTCTACTGATCTCCGCCACCAGCGTCTCTCCCGCATTGCCGGAGAACCCCATCTCCCGGTCCACATTGCCCTCCGCCTCCTCCGGTTCCGGCTCCGGCCAGATAAACTCCAACTCCGTCCTCGTCGCCCTCCTCGACTCCCACTACACCGAGCTTGCCGAGCTCGTCGAGAAGGCGCTCCTTCTCCAGACCCTCGAGGACGCCGTCGGCCGCCACAACGTCACCATCTTCGCCCCCCGCAACGAAGCCCTGGAGCGCGATCTGGACCCTGAGTTCAAGCGATTTCTGTTGGAACCCAGAAATCTCAAATCCCTCCAGACTTTGATCTTATTCCATGTTATTCCTACCCAGATCGGCTCCGATTCGTGGCCGACATCGGAAGCCGCCCGCCATCGCACCCTCGCCGCCGACCACCTCCATCTTTCCGGCTCCGGCGCCGCAAAGAGGGTGGACATCGCCGCCGTGGTCCACCCGGATGCGGTGGTCCGCCCCGACGGTGTGATTCACGGCATCGAGCGCCTTCTCGTCCCCCGATCCGTCCAGGAGGACTTCAACCGCCGGCGCAGCCTCGCCTCCATATCCGCCATCCTCCCCACCGGCGCCCCTGAGGTGGATCCCCGCACCCACCGCCTCAAGAAGCCCGCCCCTCCCGCCCCCGCCGGCTCCCCTCCGGCCCTCCCCATCTACGACGCCATGGCCCCTGGCCCGTCCATCGCCCCCGCCCCCGCCCCGGGCCCCGGCTCCGGCAAGCACTGGTTCGACGGCGAGAGCCAGGTCAAGGACTTCATCCACACCCTCCTACTCTACGGCGGCTACAATGAACTCGCCGACATTCTAGTAAACCTCACATCCTTGGCTACCGAGATGGGCCGTCTGGTCTCCGAGGGCTACGTCCTCACCGTCCTCGCTCCCAACGACGAGGCCATGGCAAAGCTGACGGCGGATCAGCTGAGCGAGCCCGGAGCTCCGGAGCAGATCGTGTACTACCACCTGATCCCGGAGTATCAGACGGAGGAGAGCATGTACAACGCGGTGCGGCGTTTCGGGAAGGTGCGTTACGACACGCTCCGGCTGCCCCACAAGGTGGTCGCGCGCGAGGCTGACGGCTCCGTCAAGTTCGGCCAAGGTGAGGGCTCCGCTTATCTCTTCGACCCCGATATCTACACCGACGGTCGGATCTCCGTCCAGGGGATCGACGCCGTTCTTTTCCCTCCGGAGGAGGAGACTCCCGCCGCCGTCGCGCCGACGGCCCTCCGGAAGACCGTCCAGGCCGCCAAGCCGAGGAGAGGTCAGTAATTATCATTCTTCTATCTTACTTTTGATGAATTTATGGTCAATTATTTATGCATTTTCCTGAATTTATGGTCAATTATTTATGCATTTTCCTGCAATGTTATCGGTGGCGGATATAGGAATATTCCGGCGAACTTTTTAATATTGACGAAATCTACTTTGCGGGAAGTGTTCTTTCTTGATAATATTGATTTAACCGGGAAAAGTATATATGGACGAGATTTATTCTGATTAGATGGTGAAATTTAATGTTATTCTCACCGAGAGGTGACTGTAGCATGGAGTCTAAAGCAGCAAGACTTAAAGTAAAGGCAGTTATGCGTGTGCTTTTGTCGGTGGGTGTATATGGTGGAGGGTCTCCATCGTTTGCCCTTTTTTTTTTTCTTTCTTTCTTTCTTTTCTCATGATATTTTTCCCTGTTCTTTTGTTTCCATATCTATTTTATCATCATAATTCTTAGTTATTGATTGTTCGTTATTATTAGCTGTCAGATGCGAAAGCTGGCAGCGTCGTTGTCCGTGAACTGTTTCTCACTCTTCCAAATGAGGAAAAAAATATAAAAAAAACTCTCCTTGATCTTCTGGGGTCCGGGGATTCCTGAAATAGCCGTAGGCAACGAGAGGACTCTCGTTAGTCTTCGATGCGGCCGGGTGTCCACCGTATCTTTTGCTTTAAAGTGCGCTCTTTCGTGAAGGGGAATTATTTAGCTCGCAGGCAAGGGGATATTATGGGTATTGTATGTTGTCTATATTGATTGGCATTAAAAAGTTGGACATGGTAGTAGGTGAGGGGGGGCAGAAGTGGTAATGATTATTGTGCATGCCTCTACTTTAGGTGGGGAATAATTGTGTTTAATTTTTGTAATGCAGGGAAATTGCTAGAACTCGGGTGCCAAATGGTGGGGGCTTTTGGTCAGCGGGCTCGTTTCACCAGTTGCCAATAGATAAAGAGGGTGTCTCAAACAGAAGGTAATTCAAATGGAAGAGAAATTAAGGTGTACCCTCTCCTAAATTCTTTAAAATAACATGAGGGAGGGTTTTAAAAAAAAAGGAGTGCTGTATGTTAAATACTGGAGAGCAGAGATGTCCATGCGTGTATAGAAATGTTTTTGTTGGTTGTCAATTTCCAATAATCACAACTGTTCATTGATAATTCTTTTTTATACGGTATGATGTGAAATTACCTATACTCGGTTAAATTTTGCTGTTGTGGAAAAGGAACGGTGTGCAAGCTTAAATATTAAGCTGGTGGGAGATATTGTGTATTAAATAAAGGGGAAAATGTTATTGTTTGGGCATTAGAAGGCCCATTTGCTGGTAGCAATTGCATATTAATTTCCTCTACATGTTTTATTTAAACAGTTGCTATTGCTATGAATTATATTTTCTTTAGAATGGTCCGGTCTTGGGATTTGTGAGTTTTGTGAGATAAAAGCGTCGAAGAACAAGAAATAGTTGTACATCATTGGGTACAATCAAAATATGTACAGGACTGATTATGAAAAAGAAGAATTAAAGTTCACCAAAAAAAGAAAAATTAAACAATGGGGACCGAAATAATAATCAGCATAATAAAGTAGAATGAGAAAATATCTTTTCTTTCTTTAAAAAGGAAAAAAAGAATGAGCATGGCTGGAAATGAAACAAAAAATGGTTACATGATAAAACGAAAATAGAATATACTAAATCAAGTCTATAAATACATACTATGAGAAGTCAAGGAATATTTAAATAAATAAAAATTACAAACATATATACTTTTATTTTTGGGTAGAAAAACGTATGTACTATCTCAACGGAACAAGTAAAACAATAAAAGAAACTAGAAGGAGATTAAATCTATAAATTTAAAAATAATCAAAAAAATATAAAGAAAATGTAAAAGATACAGATAAAAATAGCTTTTTCGTGAAGCACCTGCACATCTACGTGAAATCCGTTGGGAAATGGTTTCGAATAATATGTGTAAAGGCCATTGAAATTGAAGGCCAAAAATAGCTAAGTTCAAATGGCCGTCAATTCAATTTTTGATCGGGAGTTGTATTCCTTTGGTGACTCAAAATCCAATATTGGCTCTTTTCTGATATTTAAATTTTATTTTGATTTTTATTGTAATTAATTTCTGATCATTATGGCATGGTCTTTCGTAATTTTATTTTTTAAAAGGCACTTAGGGAGAAAAGTAGCTCTCATCATTCATATATATATATATATATATATATATATATATATATATATATATAATGATACTCTATGGAGGGATATTATGGTGTTGTCAATTCAGCTCTTCAAATAAATTTGGTTGTGGTACGTATACCTCAAAAAGATTGGATCATGCGGAGGATTTCAAAGAAAGAGCGAGTCGCGTGTGGTTACAAAATTCCACGCATTGTCTAAGCTTCTTTATTCAGCCGCTCAAGCCTTTCATCTGGTTGAGTTAAGGAGTTTTTGTTCCTTCATCCACATCCTCCATGAAGACTGCGATGATGCTATCGTCGGACACCTCCAATGACCACCTCTCCCTTTTCTCCAACTTTTGCCTTCTCTCGATTCGTCACCGATTTCGGCAGCGGTTCTTTGTTTCGAGATCCAAGAATCCTCGCATAAATTAATTACATCAAATTACGTGCGGAGTCAGCGCCGACATCGAAAAGCTCCCAAGTAGAGCTGTCAATGGATTGGGTCCAGGCCCGAGACTTGCGGGTATTTATTCGATGGATTTCGATCTGGTACTAGCATTGGACCCTTTATTGTAAATGGGTAGGATTTGGATATTTAATACTTAGACCTGATAGACTCGAGATTCGATAATATAATATAATATATATATTAAAAATATTTAATATCCCATCCAACACCCTCTCTCTGTCTCTTAGTCTCCCTCTCTCCCTCTCTCTCAGCTCTCAGTCTCCTCGAGGACTTCGACGGTGCCTCTCTCTCTCCGCCACGAGATCCGCTCGGCGGTCGAACCCCGACACCAACGTCGGCCCTCGACTCCCTTCTCCAGCTCCTCGCTTTCAATTCGCCCAAACTCACCTCTCCTCGCCGTCGGCAATGAGGTCAAGGCCACCACCGATCGCAACCTCATCACCCATCTCATCGTCGCCATGCGCTCCCTCTCTGATGCCTTGGCTGAGGTTGGTTTCCCCGAGATCTGCATCTTCACCCCCCACTCTCGACATCCTCTCCACCTCCGAGCCCCCATCCTCTGGCCGCTTCCGTCAGGGCTACGACTACACTATCTTTGCCCCCATGCTCGATTTCCACTACGAGGCCAAGACCCCCTTCATCGTGAACACCCATGCTCGTCAGTGGTCGAACCCCGACACCAGGGCTGTGGATGGAGGAGATCTGGGCCATCTCTCCCTCGTGAGATCTGCGCCCCCTCCCTCTGTCTCACATTGTCTCCGCTGCCATCCGGGTCGCCTCTCCCCCTCCACGCTGCCTTCCGTGGCTCCGTCGCTCCGTGTGCCCTCCCTCTGCCTCGCATCGTCTCCACCGCCATCCGGGCCACCCGTGACGAGGAGTTTCGAATCCTGAAATCGAGTTTGGATATCTGAGATCCATTAGGATCTGGATCCGGTACTTCAAGACCAGACCCGTCGGGTATTCAGATCCAAGTTCGATACTAATAACTAAGATTGGGTCCGGATCTGGATGTCTGGTTCTGATCTGAACCCGATTCGTTGATAGGTCTACTCCCAATATTTTCATCCCAAAGATGAAAAATACTTCTCTCAAGTCTTTCATGGAGAACTGTGTTGACAATCAAACTTTTATTTCCTGTAATACAGAGATGTCATTTTCGATTAAGCGAATGTCATCGACATACAAAACAAGAAATACTACCATAAAGTCATTAATCCATTTGTATATGCAGGGTTCCTCTCCATTCTTGATAAAGTCATACATTCTGATCACTTTATCAAAACATATGTTCTAACTCTGAGATACCTGCTAAAATCCATAGATGAATCTTTGAAGCTTGCATATCTTAGACTCATCTGTGGATATGAAACCTTCAGGTTGTATCATATACATCTTTTCTTCTAACTCTCCATTTAGGAATGTTGTTTTCATATCTATTTGTCAGATGTCATAGTTCAGATGTGCTACTATCGCAAGCATAATCCAAATAGACTTGAGCATTACCACAGAAGAAAATATCTCGTCATAGTCAATACCATAACGCTGATAGTAATCCTTGGCAATCAGACGGACTTTATAGATCTCTACCTTTCCGTCTGCATCCCTTTTCTTTTTGAAGATCCACTTACACCCTACGGATTTTATCTCTTCAGGTGGGTCAACCAATGTCCATACATTATTGATTTTTATGGACTCTATTTTGGATTTCATGGCTTCTAGCCACTTATCGGAGTCAAACCTTTGCATCGCATCCATATAGGTGATCGGATTCTCATTATTCTCATCGAGTTCAACTGGATCCCCGTTCCAGACTAAGAAACCGTAGTATCTATTCGGTTGATGCGGTTCTCTACCAGATCTTCTTAAAGATGTTTCTATAATAGGTTTCGAATTTGATCCAATCAAGTCCGACTCTATGGGTTTACTAGATTGTGTCGGTTCTTCTACCGATCGAACTTTATCAAGTTCATGTTAGAAAATATGTCCCAAAAGTCAATCGTCAATCTGTTGACGGTTGAGCAACTTTGTATTGTAATTGATTTGTTAATAAATAAAATATATTTTTGATATTTTCATCACAAGTTTTCATCTTCTAATGAACTCCGTTGTTGTGATGAAGTCCTTAGGACTATTTAAGTTTGATAAAGAAAGGATTTATCGATTAGTCCTTAAAATTGTTCACGACCAAATGATGGACCGTTAATAAGAATGACAGCTTCTATCGAGCATAGGTCGCTGTAGGCCATATGGATTGGTTGTCCTCTTAACCAAGGAGTGTGGAGATACTGGTATGGCATACAAGTGAGATATAAGGGTACATCGTCATTGAACGTGACCAACTCTAGAGCATTCTGCTGTCGAGAATATCTCTGATGGGATTTAGGTATAAGTGTCCCTTAGACCTAAGATCGCCTCAGTGACTTGCAAGCAACTCACTGTGCTTTGGTATTGGACTAACTAAATTTCTAATTCAGTGATGGAAGATTTTTGGGTACAGTCAAGTACTTGCGAAGTCAGAGTGTGATCAAGATGGGATTGACCACTCCAAGAGTTGGAGAAGAATGAGTCGCTGTATTTCAATTTAGCAAAACCTTGATCAGGATAATCCATGAGATGAATTTGATATTTTGAATACAATGTGGACAATTTGATCAGAGTTGACAGTTGAACTCTGAGGTGTCCTATGAGCATTTTGGTCAAGGAGATGAATTATATGGAAACTATATCTGTATGGGTTCTAAGGATATTGTTCTACATATTCAACCTATCCGACCGTCGGGTACCATTACTAGATGGTCACTTCGATTGGTACAGAAATTTATTTCTATACTATCAGCTTAGGTTCGGACTTATGAGGTCACACACATTAGAGTTTACGATTCGATCGAATGGTTGATCAATGATTAAGAATTATTTTAGGATTAAATGATCAATACGATTGACATTTAACCTAGTGCAAGTGTTGTAGGAGGATTGATTAGTAATTCGATTGCTAATTGACTTAATTTGATTAAGCCAATTGGCTGAGATTAAGTCTAATTAAATATCATTTAATTAGATTTGATTTGGATTTGATTGGATCAAGTCCAATTGATTTATTGGATAAGCCAAGTGTAAGAAAAAACTACTCCTAGTTCAATTAGGACTTGGGTCAACCTAATTTCTAATTCGATTAAAAAATTAAATCAGATTTAAATCTAATTTAATCTGATTAAGTTAGGTTCTTAATTGGGTTAAGACCTATTTTAATTGGGTTGATTTGGTTTTGGTTTGATTTGGTTCGAGAAACCAAATTTGAACGAGTCATAGATTGAATCCTAGTAAGACTAGGATTCCACCTTGCGCCACCTTAGCCCCCCACGCCCACTCTCTCTTATTTTGTGCGACAAAACCTTCTCTCCTAGGCTTTCACGCATGCTCAAAGCTTTTCACTCTTTCTCTCTTACATGGTATGTGGTTGTGGACTAAGTCAAAGTAGGAATTAGTTTGGATTTCAAATTCTATGAGATAGAATTTTAGGATACTAAAACTCTTTCTTTATGGTACTGATTTTATCCAGATTTTTTTTGAGATTTTTGTGACTTTATGGGACATATTGTGCGCCCTTTGCTAGTGGTCCATAGCTGAAAAAGAAGGAGGGGGCACCCATGAGTTGGGCACCCCTTGTCTTGCCTGTTTGGATTTTTCTTGACTAGGTATTTGACCTAGACAAGGATTCTTCATATCTCATTATTTAAGATGAATTTCTTCTTAATATTTTTGTGGATTATAGAGTATTGAGAGATCTTTGGGACATGCAAAAATTAGGGAGAATGAGTATTGGGGCATCGAGATATAATAGACACAAAATTAGGTGTCTAGGTGAGAGCAAAGAGAAGAAGAAGAGGGTCTTCTTCTAGGGTTACTGAGTTCACCTCTTTCCTTCCTCCATCTGTGAGTTTTTTGAGAGTTTCTCACATCTAAAACTTCTTCTCCTACTTCTCATCTTTGGAAGAGTCCAAATCAAAAAGAAAGAGGCATTTGATCAACCATCGAAGAAGGATCAGTACAGTACTAACATACTATGCTGATTTTCTGGACCAGAACTTTTGATCGTGATTCGTGGGCTCGTGTAGATGACTCCTAGAGGCCGAACACATGTGTGGCTCACAACATCATCCTCAAGCCCGGATCAGTAAAGTTAGAACATCTAACTTGCAAGGTAATAGATCTAATCTATTATATTTTACATACATTAGATGTAGTATAGAAACATGTTGATATGATCAATATGTAGTTCTTGCTCTTTATATTTTAATTTCTAATTTAATACCATATAATAATCATATAATAGGATCTTAGATCTAAATTTTTTTTGATTTTATAAGATAAATTTTGATTTATTTTAGTCTTCCGCCGCCTGATCTTGAAAAAATTTTAAGATCTAACCCTGAAACCCTAGATCTGGTTCTTACAGTTCAATCTTTGAGGCATTAGTTCCTTCACTAAGTAACTCCTTTTCTAAAAAGATAGTCCTATTACTGACGAACACCTTCTGTTCATCAGCAAGGTAGAAGTAATATCCTTTGGTCTCTTTTGGGTACCCTATAAATATATATTTGTCAGATCTAGGTTCAAGCTTATCAGTTTTCAATCGTTTAACATAAGCCGGACATTCCCAAACCCTCAGGTGAAAGAGTGTTGGCTTACGCCCTGTCCACATCTCATGTGGTATTTTACTTACAGACTTACTCAAAACTATTTAAAATATAACAAGCCAACTTGAGTGCGTATCCTCAAAAAAAAATCGACAGACTTGCAAAGTCCATCATGGATCGAACCATGTCTAATAGGGTTCGATTTCTCCTTTTCGATACACCATTATGCTGTGGTGTTCCAGAAAGGGTCCATTGTGAGAGAATTTCATTCTCTTATAAGTATATCAGAAACTCACTAGAGAAGTATTCTCCTCCTCGGTCGGACCGAATAGTTTTAATACTCTTTCCAATTTGTTTCTCTACTTCATTACGGAATTGTTTGAACATTTCAAATGATTCTGACTTATGTGTCATTAAATAGATGTGCCCATACCTCGATAGATCATTTGTAAATGTAATGAAATAATAATATCTATCTCTAGCACTAGTGTTTATAGGTCCACATACATCAGTATGTATCAGACTTAGAACTTCACTGGCTCGCTCATCTTTTTTAGTAAAAGATGATTTGATCATTTTTTCAAGAAGACAGGACTCACAGGTTGGGAGTGATTCATAATCACTGACTTCGAAGATTCTTTTTGTGTCAACCTGTTTATTCTGTTCTTGTTAACATGACCTAACCTACAATGCTAAAGGTAGATATCGGAGACATCACTAATTTTAGGACGTTTGTTGGATGTGTACATTACATTAACAGATTGTGATAATATGTAAATACCATTGTTCAGTTGTCTATTCATCACATTAATACCATTCATAATGATATTAAAATTATTTTTTTTATTAAAATTTCATAAACGTACATGGCTAAAAGGCCTATAGAAATAATATTCAATAAAAAGGAAGGACAAAAGTAACATTCACTTAGAATAATTACATTAGATTTGAATACAAGCTTAATAGTCCCTAACGCTAGAACTGAAACTGGTCTTCTATCTCCAACATTAAGGAATCTTTCGTCTTCTTCAAATCTCCTACTGTCTTGCAGACCCTGCAATGAATTGCAAATATTAAAAGAGCTTTCGATATCTAATACCCAGATAGTATAATCACAAATTGAGAAATTATAAGGTATTATCATATAATTACCTTATCCAGCAATAATTTGCTTCTTTCTCGGCCTGTTCGGATTCAGGGAGCAATGTATTGAGGATAATTTCTTTTCCAGTGCCCCTACTTCCTGCAGTAGAAGCATGTTACCAAACTCTGGTCGGACTTGGATTTTTTGGTCTGACTGGATTTGGGTGCCCCAGCATAACCCTTTTTTTGTTTTTCTTTTCTTTCTTAAAGGATCAACGTCCAGAAGAAGATCTTCTCACAACATTCATTGACTCTTTTTGAAGCTGGTGATCCTTCTTAAAGTTTTGCAGTAATCCTAGCAAACCGTGGTAGTTAACTGCAGGCTTTGTCATTCGAAAATGAGTAAGGAAAGGGAGGTAAGACTTAGGCAGAGAGTTCAAAATAGTATCTTTTTCCAACTGCTCATACAGAAGAAAGCCGAGCTTGCTAGGCGCTCAATCATCTTGATCATGTATAATACATGATCAATGACTGATGCTCCTTCCCTCATTTGAGCGTTGAAGATGGCACAACTAGTCTTGTGCCTCTCAACATCGTCGGGTGTGTCAAAGGACTCGTTTAACATTTGCAACATGTTCTGTGGCTGAGCATTCTCAAAATGATGACTAAACTCATCATTCATCACCACTAGTATAATACAACAAATCGTAGTTCGATTGTTGAGCCACTTCTGATAAGTGTCTCTGATCATGCTACGTGCATTCGGATCTGGCTCCTCGGGTGTTAGATCTATCAATACATACAAGATCCATTCGTGCTTCAGAACTATTTTGAGCTTTCGATACCAGCTATTGAAATTTGGTCCCATCAATTTATCACTATCTAATAGTGATCGGAGCGATAAGGTGGTGGCCATAACCGTAAAAAAAAATCAGAACCTAATTAGTATATGAATTGATTATGCCTAAAGACATGGATTTTAGTCTAAAGATTCTCTCACTATTTTATTCGAATTGATAGCCTCTACCTTCAATTCGAAGAATTACACTAATTTCTTAGTGGGTACTAGAATCCACATGGACTACACATGGGTCCGAGTGTGGCTCGGCCAACCCTTGTGCACCCACGGGTAGGTTCTTAACCAATTGTTTCATCAAACAATTTTTAGTATTCAATTTTATCCCAAATACCTCTTCAGCAGACGTGTGGCGCCTTCACTGAAGGTTCTGGTTAGGTCCAACCATTAATATGTCAGAATTTAATGTATCTAACAAACGAGTGACCAAGCCCAAGTGTGGCTCGACCAACCTGACCATCATTAGAAAGATACAACTAAAACAACATATTATGAATGATAATTCCGACAGCTAGATGAGCACCAGGCATGTGGTGCCTCCAATGATCATCTAAACTATTGGACTCATTATCACCCAACTTAATGGGAAGCTATGATCTAGTTATCACCATAACTATTTCATTTTAGGGACTTAACAATTTTAGAAGATTTAATTAGTAGAATTGAGAGATGAGATGAGACTTGACCAGTTAATCTTAATCCTCCCACTGACTTCACCAAGTCAGATTTAAGAAGATCAGGCATAAGCTGGTCCAGCCAACCAGTCATGAATCCTCTTACTGGCTTCACCAAGTCATAAAAAAGACTCAAGACAAGTTGAACTAGGGATACCTAAATCAGTCATATTGATTTTTTAGTTAGCATGGGTCAACTCCAATCATTAAGTGATCTAATCAAAATATGATTCACCATATTGGCCAGGTAAGTGAGATCGATGGGAGGGATATGCCATTAACTCGACATAGACTCAATCTATGCAAGTAGCTCCCAATTAATGACCATCGATCAAAGTTGCCATACTTACCGTAGACACCAATTGGTTAGTCATTTTTAATTTGATCAACTTATAGACTTGGATTCGACCATAAAGCTACGATCAAAGTCCATATTGGTTTAATCAAAGATATGGACTTGACCAACTATAACTATTGAAATTGATCAGAGAAGAAATTGACCCAATCAGAATTAACTTTTAATTAGATTTGATCAATTACTAACATGGTCCATTATCAATAATTTCTAACTTTAAGTTTAATCCAGTTAAATAGACTTGACTCGAGCTAACCTATTAACCCATGAGTTATGAAATTAATGCCTTAGATCTTTGATTCTCAAATCTAGATGGCTTAATTCTTAATTAAATTTTGGACTGATATGGGTTCGGATTTGGTATTTGAAAATAGTTTTTAATTTTATAAAATATTTTTACAATCAATCATCTAATGATCAAAATTTTAATTTCAGATCTAATATATATTATTTTAAATCTAAAATAAAATTTTAATTTTTTTTTTATTATTTATCATCATGAAAAAGATCGTGCAGTATCCCTACACGTCATAGGAGATCCCATCGAATGGGTAAATAGAATAGTAAAATCTTGATTTCTCCTATAACCGAACGGCTATGAGGATCTATCCAATCAGATTACTATATTACTCAGATTCAAAATTAACTATTTAGATCTAATCTAAATAATTAAAATCAGATTATATGTAAAAAGTTCATGTCATAAGAAACATGACTCTGATACCATATGAAGAAAAAATAGATAGTTCAAAATATATATTTTTAAAATTTTATCATGAAATAATAAAAAATTAAATATTTTAATCTTCTAAACATGTCTTAGATCATATCTAAACTACCATTAAGGATCTATGACATAAAAAATTTACATATAAAATTTAAAATAAAATAGAAAACTACATCGATCACATCGATGCCCTGAATTTGATCTAACCTTTAGATTATGTCGGTAGAGTTCAGAACTCATCATCTTTTTGCAGGTTGATGATTTTCACTATTAGTAAGCATGGTATGAAGCTCTCACTGATGTCGAGCAGCCGCACAAGCATTTGGTCTCTACGGATGGTCCACATAAAGCCCCTCGGACCGATCAGCCCTCAGTAGGAGTGCAAGCTCGCGCAGTCGGCTTCTGATGGTAGATCTGACTTGATCTCCTTCTTCGATCATCTCAAACCTTTTCAATATCGAAGATGGATCAGAGAAGGATGCTGGGTGGTGGAGAAAATTTAGATGAAAACTCTTCTCTTGGGTTTTTTCCTCACCCAGAAACCTAGAACAGTTATAGGTCTTTCACCCAAGAGGAGAACGGTCTCCTCTTTTGTTCACATCAAGAAGGAAGGAAACCCACACAATCCTCACATCCCAAAGAAGTATTTTTGACCCTATTTCTTTTTGGTATCTCGTGGTAAAGAGCTCTCTTCTTTTAGCACACAAAATTGTGGCTTTTTTATGGTTGTCACACAAATCAGATAAAATAGGATAAGGGATGGAGTTTATTGCAATTCAAACTCTTTTGAATTTCAATTTGACTCCAACTTTTTCTCACCATTATCTAACTTAAAGAGGGACTTACCAAAAAAAATTGGGCATGAAAATCAGTTGGGAAGACTTCTTTTTATCATACACAATAGATCTCTTCAAAAGCAGCCAACATGTGGAAGGATATGGATAAGGTTTTAAGTTGAAATTCAAACTAATTTGAATTCAAATCAAAACCAACCAATTTCTATCCTTAATAAGCGATAAAAGAAGGATTATTTTCTGATTTTCTTACATACAAACTGATTTTGTGTGATGAGAAAAGGTATGAGACAATTTAGGTGGCATAGGAGATAGAGTCCTACTCATTTGGGACTCTAGGGTTTAACCAATTGGATTTCTTTCAAATCCAATCCAATTAGACCCAAATAAAACATGGTGAACCTAATCTAACTAGGCTCTTATAATCTCAATTAAATTTGATCAAATCAATAAATTAATTGAGTTATAGATCTGATCAAATCAGGATCATTTCTTCCTTACCGATTAGGTCATCTCATAACCTAATCAGACTTGACTTGATTGAATCAAATTCAATCAGACTTGATCCAAACTTTAATATCCAATCAAATTGAGTTAATTAGTGATCTAATCACTAATTAATCTTCAATTAAAGGTAAAATCCAAGTCTAGTGGGACTCTTCTCTAGAGTCTCCGTCCAGTGGGACTCTTCAGCAGAGTCTCCATCAAATGGGACTCTTCATCAGAGTCTCCGTTGACTGAGACTCTTCAGATTAGTCATGTAATCAAAGAGGAACTTCTAATGTGTGTAGCCCCATAGGTTCGACCCTAAGTCGGTAGCACAAGAACTGATCCCTGTACCAATCGGAGTAACCATCTAGCAATGGTACCCAACGTCCGGATAGGCCGAATGTATGCTAAGCAACACTTAAGAACCTATTTGAATATAATTACCATATAATTCATCTCTTTGACCCAAATGCTTAAGATGACTTAGGGTTTAATTGCCAACCCTGATATGATCATCCACATTGTATTTCAATATTTGAAATTCATCACATAGATTACCCCGATTAAAGTTTTACTGAATTAAAACACACTGATACATTAACTCCTATTTATTCGGAGGGATCAATTCCATCTTGACTCACACACTGACTTCACAAGTACTTGACTATGCCCAGAAATCTTTCATCACTGAATTAAAAATTCAAGTAGTCCAGCACCAAAGCATAGTGAGTTGCTTGCAAGTCACCATGGTGATCTCAGGTCGGAGAGACACTTATATCTATATCCCTTCGGAGTGACTCTTGACAGTAGAGTGCTCTGGAGTTGGTCACATTCAGTGAAATGTACTCCTATATTTCACCTACATGCCATACTAGCATCTTCACGCTCCTTGATTAAGAGGACAACCAAACTATATGGCATACAACGACCTACACTTGATATATCTATCGTCTTAGTAATAGCATATTATTTGGTCGTGAACTCATTTAAGGGCTAAACGATATATCCTCATATATCAAATCAAATAGTTCTAAGGACTTCATCACATAACAGGAGTTCAAAATGAGATGTACACAATGATGAAAAAACCAAATACTAATTATTAATTTAATAATTCATATACAATTACAATGATAAGTACAACCATCAACAGGCTGACGATTGATTTTGTGATACAATTCCCAACAGGGCCAGTGGCGGGGGTGGTGCGGACGACCGCGACCTGGGCCTCACACGGTGGGGGTGGAGGGTGGGGGGAGGTGGTGGGAGAAAGGGATGGGAAGGAGAAAAAAAATATTAGGGGAGGGAGGAAAAAGAAAAAATATTATTATTTTATTATTAATAATGATTTGAATATTATTATTTTTAAATAATATTAATTTTAAAATAATAATAAAAATATTATTTTTTAAAAAATATTATTTTAAAAATAATATTTTTATTATTAATTTAAAAATACTATGTGTTTAATAGCATATTATTTTTAAAAAATTTATTTCAAATAATTAATAATAAAATATTATTTTTAAAAAAATATTATTTAAATAATATTAATTTTAAAATAATAATTGTTGGTGCAAAAATCCGCTTGCGTCGGAGAAGCTGGAGTCGAGGGAGTTGCGGTCGCCGCCGGGACCTGCAAAGGAAGTCTAAACCGGAGGTGGGGTTGCTCCGGCAAGACCCTCCGACGCTCAAGTCAGTTCTCTGCCTCAACAAGAATGGAGTGCTCGAACGGAGAATTTAACAGAGTTTTTAGGTAAAAAACTAGAGCTTATAGAATAATTTATCTGGGGTTCCCCTTTTATAGACGGAGGGGGCAACAAATTGATAGCGACGCCTGTAACCGCCTGGTAGTGGGCCGTCCAGATTCAGGAGGAATTTATTGTGGAGGGTAGTGGAGTGGGATCGTGGCTATTGCCGCGGCTCGCCACGTGGAATCAGTTACGAGGAGTGGAGCGGCGTTCGCTGTCGTGACTCGTCGGGGAATGGTGGAATCGCACAGGATCCGCCACAGGGAGTGGAGCAGAATCGTGGCCGTTAATATGGCCTGTCAGGGAGTAATGGAGCTGCGTAGGGTCTACCGCAGGGAGTGGAGCAGTGTTGTCTGTTACTGTGGCCTGCCAGGGGGTCCAGACTTGTCGGCCAAAGTTCGGTTGGAGTCGGTAGCGAGATCCGGTACCCGTAAGAGTTTGGGCGAAGTCTACTTGCAACTGGGGCTGTGGATAAAGTCCGGCTCCTGTAGGAGTCCGGATGAAGTCTACTTGCAGTTGGGGCCGTGGATGGAGCCCGGCTCCCGTAGGAGTCCGGGTGGAGTCTTGCTGCAATTAAAGTCAAAGGCGAAGTCTGGCTCCCGTAGGAGTTCGGACAAGGCTTACCAGTAGTTGAAGTTGAGGCCGGAGCCCGGCTCTCGTAGGAGTCCGGGAGGAGTCTTCCTGCAATTAAAGTCAAAGGCGAAGTCCGGCTCCCGTAGGAGTCCGGACAAGGCTTACCAGCAGTTGAAGTTGAGGCCGAAGCCCGGCTCCCGTAGGAGTCTGGGCGGAGTCTACTTGCGGTTGAAGTCGTGGGCGGAGTCCAGCTCCTGTAGGAGTCCGGACGAGGTCTGTCTGCAGCCGTTGGAGTCGAGGACGGAGCCCGACTCCCGTAGGAGTCCGGGTGGAGTCTTCCTACAATTAAAGTCAAAGGCGAAGTCCGGCTCCCGTAGGAGTCCGGACAAGGCTTACCAGCAGTTGAAGTTGAGGCCGGAGCCCGGCTCCCGTAGGAGTCCGGGCGAAGCAATGGGAGTTCACCAACAATCGTCGAAAGTTGGAAGAGACTTGCGAGGGTCAATCCCGTCAAGAACTTCGGTCGAGGGTATTTTATACCCAACACCAGTCTCCCCACTTTCGAGTTTGAATTTCGAATGAAGGAAGTACGGAGAAGTTGTCGCGGTCGAAGTTCTCCCCCTGACGTCCGGGCGTAACTGTCCTTGGATACGCCGGCATTTAATGCGCGCATGCCAGAGCCCTTTTTCCGATTATGGCGACCCGAAGAGTCTTTTCGGAACTCCCACTGAGACGTGATCCCAAGCGTCGCGCCATAAAAATTTGTGAACAGTCAATCCTCGATAGCGGGGAGTGGGACACGCGGGACACGTGGTAAGCACTGGCTGGTCTAGGGACACATGCCACCATAATTGCGCTAAGATCCGCTGCCTATTTAAACCCCCTACCCCTCCTTCGGAGCCTTACTCCACCTAAAAGACGGCATCTTTCTTTCGTCTGAGAGCCTAGCTACTCAACCACCCCCTTGGTGCCCCTGCCGACTCCGAGCGCCCTCCGCACTGGTCACTGCCGTCTCTCTGCAATCCTCAGCCCCCCGATTCCTCTCTAAGGGGTTTCCCCGCCAGGTCCTCCACCTCAGAGGCCATTCTCGAGAGGATGCCAAGGACTTGGAGGAAGGCAAGGAGGAGAACAGCGGTCTGCGAGTTCTCCGGTCATCGAGCGGCTGCTGCAGGTCCCTGTCGCTTCAAAGGGGGCTTGGGGAAGAATTCCTTCAACAACAGGGGTTTAATAACGGGGACTGCCGGTAAAGGCGTTCTGCCTGAGAATTTCGGAGTAGCAAGATGGGGTGACACCGATCAGGAGGGCAGAACTGTCGTCACAAGCTGTGGCGGGATCCTTGATGCCATCGGGGCCGAGGGACCAGAAGCTGTCGGCGTCGACGGTGGGGCAGTAAAACTTGTTGCGGGGACGGTGGAAGTAGCGCATGCCGACCTTGCCGGAATATTTTGGACGGCGGTTGTCACGGAGCATTTGGTAATGGCGCATATCTCTGGCGCCGCCGCTGCCTCCGGGGTGACTCTGGTTCTTCTTGAAACAGGTCTTCATCGCCGCTGCCGTTGCCCCGACTGCCCCCTGGAATCTATCCCATCCTTTTCCCCCGGGGGTTGGGACTTCGGAGGTGGAGCGAAACAAGGCGGGGCGAGAGCCGACAGGTCTGCCACACGCACTGAAAAACGTGGCTGGGAAGGACAGAAACGGGAAGAGAAGTTTGCAGTCTGAAGCGGCCTCCAGTGCATCCTTTCCAAGCCATGTTTCGAGCCTTGTAATAATATATTCTTTTTTGGCCCTCCGGGGCTTGTAACGTACATCTTGTTAGTTGCAAAATGAGAAGGAGATTTTGTTACCTCGTGAATAGTTGTCTGCCGAACTTCCTTCCCCCTTCTTCTCTCTTTTTTTTTTTTTTTTTTTTTTGATGTCGTCCTAAGGTCGCCGGTGGCCCTTTTATTCGTGTTGAATTGTCATTTGTCGAGCTCCTTATCGGCTTTTACGTCATTCGAAGGTGCCTGGTTGTCATCGTATCAACCCATCTTTTCTGTCAGTGGCCGCAGGTTTGCCTAGGGCCATTCGGGCTTGATGTCCCCTCAAGGCTTGGGCTCGGAGGTCCGAGCTTCTGTCGTCCTGAGGAAGTTGTCATATTTTGCGTCGAAAGCTTCCTTGAAGGCTGGGACTCCTGATGGGAGCCTCAATCCTTGCTGTGGCAGGGTTCTATGCACCTCGGGCGCTGTTTGTTTTCCAATCGTCGTTGATGTGGTCCATCGCCTTTCTTTTTCTTTTTCGCTTGGAATCTTTCTCCGCTCTCAGCGAGGCTACGGGAGTTTGGCTCCCGTAGGCGAAGTCGGGGCGAAGTTCGGCTCCCGTGGGAGTCTGGGCGAAGATCGCCAGCAGTTAAAGTTGGTGACGAAGTCCGACTCCCGTAGGAGCCCGGACGGAATCCTCCCTGCGATTGGAGTCGCGGACGAAGCCTGGCTCCCATAGGAGTCCGGGCGGAGTCTTCCTGCAATCAAAGTAGGGTGCGAAGTCTGGCTCCCGTGGGAGTCCGGACGGGATTTATCAGAAATCAAAGTTGGCGACGGAGCCCGGCTCCCATAGGGGTCCGGGCTGGGCTTACCACCGGTTGAAGTTGGTGACGAAGCTCGGCTCCCGTAGGAGTCCGGGCGGAGTCTACTGGCGGTTGAAGTTGTGGACGGAGTCCGGACGAAGTCTGTCTGCAGCCGTTGGAGTCGAGGATGGAGCCCGGCTCCCGTAGGAGTCCGGGCCTTCGATTTTGCTTAAGCTAGGGCAAGGTTTTCCTCCTGTCCTTAGCAAGGCTGTGGGGGCGCATATGGACGTTGCAGGGCCTCTCCCCCCATCCGGTCTAAATGGAACCGGGCCTTCGACTTTGCTCAAGTTAGGGCGAGGTTCTCCTCCTATCCCTAACAGGGCTGTGGGGGCGCATATGGGTGTTGCAGGGCCTCTCCCCCCATCCGGTCTAAATGGAACCGGGCCTTCGACTTTGCTCAAGTTAGGGCGAGGTTCTCCTCCTATCCCTAACAGGGCTATGGGGGCGCATATGGGCGTTGCAGGGCCTCTCCCCCCATCCGGTCTAAATGGAACCGGGCCTTCGACTTTGCTCAAGTTAGGGCGAGGTTCTCCTCCTGTCCCTAACAGGGCTGTGGGGGCGCATATGGGCGTTGCAGGGCCTCTCCCCCCATCCGGTCTAAATGGAATCGGGCCTTCGACTTTGCTCAAGTTAGGGCGAGGTTCTCCTCCTGTCCCTAACAGGGCTGTGGGGGTGCATATGGGCATTGCAGGGCCTCTCCCCCCATCCGGTCTAAATGGAACCGGGCCTTCGACTTTGTCGAGACGAGGTTTTCCTTTTGTTTTTGATACAGTTTGTTTGAATTGTCCAAAGACATGTAGGTATGCAATTTTCAATTAAAACGAAGTTACTGGTAGTACATCCGTAAGTTTTCTGAGCTCCACAGTCGCGGGAGGTCGGCTCCTCCGAGTTCCTTAAGATAATAAGTTCCGGGCCGGACTACTTTGACTTCATACGGTCCTTCCCAGTTTGGGGCGAGTTTCTCTCGGTCCTGAGGTTACGAGACAGCGGCTCGTCGAAGCACTAGATCTCCCGCTCTAAAGGCTTTGTTCTTGACCCGGACGTTGTAATATCGAGCGACTTTCTGTCTGTAGGCTGCCATTCGAACCTGAGCTATCTCCCGTCTTTCTTCCAGCAGGTCGAGGTTGGCTCTAAGACTTTGCGAATTTTGACATTCGTCGAACGCCACGACTCGTGCCGACGGGAGTTTAAGCTCGATTGGGATGACAGCTTCCGTACCGAAGGCTAAAGCAAAAGGGGTCTCCCCCGTAGGTAGCCTCTGGGTAGTTCGATACGCCCACAACACATGATAAAGTTCGTCCGCCCAAGTTCCCTTTGCTTTTTCAAGTCTTGTTTTAATCCCCTGCAAGAGAGTTCTGTTGGTTACCTCAGCTTTGCCGTTCGCCTGGGGATGGGCTACTGATGTGAAGTTGTGGGAGATGTTTAGATCTTCATAGAATTCGGCAAATTTTGTACCCGCGAATTGCCGTCCATTATCAGTGATCAGGGTTCTAGGCAGACCGAACCTACATACGATCGACTTTCAGATAAAATCTTGCACTTTTGCTTTTGTGATTTTCGCTAGTGGTTCGGCTTCAACTCATTTGGTGAAGTAGTCGATCGCTACAAGGAGGAACTTTCTTTGCCCAGACGCCATGGGAAAGGGGCCAAGGATGTCCATCCCCCATTGTACAAAAAGCCAAGGGGCACTCAAGGGTGTGAGCTCGGTGGCGGGCTGTCTCTGGACGTTGGCGTATCTCTGGCATCGGTCACACTTTTTGACATGTTCAATCGAATCATGATGCATCGTTGGCCAGTAATATCCTTGGCGGAGCAACTTGTGGGATAAAGATCTAGCCCCCAATGGTTTTCGCAAACTCCTTCATGTACTTCCCACAAGACGTAGTCAGCCTCTGAGGGCCGAAGACATTTCAAAAAGGGTAAGGAGTATGATCTCTTGTATAATTTGCCCTCATAAAGGATGTATCGGGAGGCTTGATTTCGGAGCTTCCGAGCTTCCTTCGCATCCTGGGGGAGAACTCCATCTCTGAGATAGATGATCAGTGGGTCGACCCAGCTGGACTCATGGTCAATCTCCATTACGGGCCGCCATTCTTCTGTACTCGGGTGTTTTAGAATTTCGAAGAGGATGCCTTTGGGCAATTCGATCGGAGCCGACGTCGCCAGCTTGGAGAGAAGGTCAGCCCTAGTATTTTCCAACCTTGGGATCTGTCTAATGTTGAAGCCGCTAAAGGCGGGAGTGAGCTCCTTTACCTTCTCAAGGTATTTGGCCATACTGTCCTCCCGCGCTTCGTAATTTTCGCTGACTTGCCCCACCACCAGTTGAGAGTCACTGTGCACCCGGAGCTGACTTATTCCCAGCTCTCTGGCGATCCTTAGTCCTACGATCAGAGCTTCGTATTCTGCTCCATTATTTGTTGCGGGGAACTCGAAATACAGAGCGTATTCTGTGATGACTCCCTCCGGACTGACCAAGATCAGGCCCGCACCTGTGCCCGACATGTTGGAAGATCCGTCCACATAGAGGGCCCAAAAGCGATTAGCGGGATCGGCCTCTTCTTCGAGGGAGTTCGGTTGGGATTTCAGGTCGTCACCTTCGCTTTGTTCAAGTTCAGCCTCCTCTGGGATGGTACACTCTACTATAAAATCTGCCAGTATTTGGGCCTTCACTGCTAGCCTGGGTCGATAATTGATGTCGAATTTCGTGAGCTCGACCGTCCATTTCGCCATCCTCCCGGAGGTGTCTGCCCGGTGCAAGACCGCCTTGATTGGTTGGTCGGTGAGTAGTGTCACGGTGTGCCCTTGAAAGTAGGGTCGGAGTCTCCGGGCTGCAATCAACAAGGCGTAAGTTAATTTCTCTAATTTGGTATACCTGGTCTCGGCGTCCCTCAACGCGCGGCTAACGTAGTAGATCGGCCGCTGGACCTTCGTCTCTTCTTTGACAAGGACGACCGCAAGGGCCATGGGAGAGACCGCCAGGTATAAAAATAGCTCCTCCCCAGGCTCAGGCTTTGCTAACAGTGGGGGTGATCCAAAGTAGCTTCTTAATTCTTCGAACGCCTGTTGTCACTCAGGGGTCCAACATAAGTTCTTCGGCTGCTTGAGAGTTTGAAAGAAGGGCAAGCACCGTTCGGCCGACCTTGCGACGAAGCGATTGAGGGCCGCTATCCTCCCCGTGAGGCGCTGAACCTCTTTTATCGACTTTGGGGCGGCCATCTTCTGGATGGCGCAAATTTTCTCTGGATTGGCCTCGATTCTGCGTCCCGATACCATGAAGCCCAGGAACTTTCCTGAGGTTACGCCGAAAGTGCATTTAGTTGGGTTCAGCTTCATTCTATATTTTCGGAGAGCATCGAAGGTCTCCTCGAGGTCGGCGACATGATCTCTGGAAAATTTGCTTTTTACGAGCATGTCGTCCACGTAGACCTCCATGTTACGACCGATCTGCTCCTTGAAGATTTTGTTCACCAACCGTTGATAGGTTGCGCCCGCATTCTTGAGGCCGAAAGGCATGACCCTGTAACAGTAAAGGCCACGATTAGTGATGAAGGCTATCTTTTCTTCATCTTCCGACGCCATTCTAATTTGATTATAGCCGGAGAACGCATCCATGAAGGTGAGGAGCTCATGGCCCGAGGTCGCATCCACCAGTTGATC
>NC_025994.2:57750584-57798084 GCF_000442705.2 Elaeis guineensis
TTTAGAGAAAACCTAATTTAAATTTTAGAGATTAAACCTTATTCCTAAAGAAACAATGGTTAAATTAGTGATGTTCATGATGGACTAGACCATATCTCATTATAGTGCCATTGCTCCTCACAGATACCCTATTGAGCCAAGGTGTACAAGGAGAATTTCATTATGAAACTATGCCATTCTCTTTAGGTAATCGATAAATTTTTTATTTGGTATTGCATCCTTGATCTGATCGAAGTACCTTTAAGATTTTTTTTGATTTATTTTTCTACTTCACATCTGAATTCTTTGAATTTTTTAAAGTCTTTAGATTTATATCTCACATGCATACTGATACCATGACTGCTCATCAGTAAAGGTGATGAAGTAGTGATAACCTCCTAGTCTAACTCATCAAATGAGTCATACATATTGTATGTGTACTAGGATAAGTATCTCAATGGTCCTTATCCCTTTGTCCTACAAAAGAACAGCTTGGTCATTAATCCTTAAAGAGATCATTCATAGACTAGATATGACTTTAACAGTCAATTAGCCCAGAGGCCCATTTTCTCCAATCGGCAAATCATTTCTTCTCATACATGACCTAGCCAAAAAAACCATATGTATACTTTAGGTTATTTGGTTCTGGATCTCTCAAACCCAATGGCATTTACTATTTGCTCAAATAAGTTCACAAATATATCACCATGCAAATGATAAAGAACTAAATCCAAAACGGTAATCATCGAGATTAGGTGCCCATGGCCACAGTGCAACTTTTACGCCATTACCGACTTAAAAGAGTCACTTCACCTTTTCTCAGTCCTCTTCCTTCCTTAGACCCTATACTAAATATGTAATATGTACTAGAGTCTAGTAAAAAAGAGAAAACTGTAAGATCAAATTTATGCAATTCAACATACCATCAAAAAAATATGTCAATATTTTTTTAGGTTCTCCAAGTATGTACCTTTAAACTTTTCAAGATCTCTTAGTTACTAACATATTGATCAATTTAGTTTAGGTGCTATAATATTTATTCATATAATAGTTTCATAAACTACCCATATAAATTAGGGATTGCAGGATCAAATCCATTAGCAATTTCTTATGCATGGTCAGATCGAGCTTCTCAAGCTCTTCAATGTCCTTGATCATCGATCATGGACAAACTACCCATCACGCATCTCATGCACTGTGCGACTTTGATCATCTCACAACTGTTGTAAATGAATCAGTATATCATTGGCAGTCTACATGTCCTTATGCATATATTGGATTTTATCAACTATGGAGTCTAATTTATAGCACCTAACCTAATTGTCAATATCTAACCATTTATCAAGTATAGCTTGTTGACTATGGATTGGACAAGCTAATGACATTGGGTTAACTTAATTAAGAACATGACTTAATTTCTAAAAGCTAGGAACTATTCTTAAATTTTTGAGCCAGAATATATAATTGATTTTGGTTAAGTGGTTGATATCTAGAATTTGAGCTAGAGAGTTGGAAGCTGATAGAATTGACCATAGAGAGTAAAGATTTAATTAGATGATTGTACTTATAAAAATTTATTCTAAAAATTTTAAAAATAAACAAAGACTCTCACTAATTTTTTGAGTCTCTCACACTCTTCAGGTGAAAAAACAAAAATGCTAACGTGATAAGTGGCTTTAGTGGATGCTGCGATCCCATCGATGTATGACACCTCATCTAATAATTATTGATGATATGTATACCAATACATGGATAACTTTTTATCCAGATACTTCTTCAAGCATGTTACAACGATTTGATCTCTAAGTTCTGTGACCTCACCTAACAGTTATTGGTACATTTTTTAGTTAAGTCCGATCCATCGTTTACTAGCAAGTGCAAAGGGATCATTGGATCTCTCACCTAACAGTTATTGGGTCCAATCCCATCTTTATCCCAGGGCATCTAATACCAATAAAGTGGTTGTGCCTTTTCAATGCAACCAAACCACTGTAACCAGTCAAGAATGATCAACGTCGGAAAAGGGACCCACATCTCTACAACGGTGGAAGGCCAGTAGACTTAATATTTAGTAAGAAGATTTAGGTTCAAATCTGTTCTAATTAATTACATATATCTGATATAATGACTAATCTGATTTGGGTTAGTATATCTCATGTCTGATCAATCTAGTCAGTATGGATGAACTCGAGTCAACAAGTAACCTAATACAAAATATAATCTTCCAAAATAATTAGATAGGTAAAAATGAGTGGGGGTCCCTCTGTTGCTTTTCTTAGATACCAACAAATTGGTCAGATCAGATAACGAAATCAATTAAAGAACCACCATCTAAGACTTGCCTTAGACACCAAATTGGTTGATTAAAATCAATTAAGTTAACCTATAGACTCGGACTCGAACCGCTGAGCCAAATTTGGTCTTGATTTAATCAATTCACATTACATGTGAATTAATTTGATCAACTACAACTAAATTCAATTTTGAATCCCTTTAATCTAATCCCAACCAACTCTTGATTAGGTTTGATCAACTGCTCAAAATCGAAAAAGGTTCTAATCTGATCTAATTAATGACCCTAATTATAGTTTAGTGTCTAAACCTAATTTGTTCAACCCATACCCGAAGCCCATGTTTCATGCATTGAAATTTAGATTTTAAATTTATAATTTCAGATCTTATAATTTTGAATCTTAATTATCAATTTAGTGCATTATGTACATGGATTTAAGTTTAAATCTCGAAATAATTTTTAATCTAAACAATTTATATTATATCTCATACAATTTTGCTATCTACAGAATCTAGTTGATTCGTCCTAGTACATGAATCGACTTGTTACAGTGAGTCCGCACAACATTGAGACAAACAGAAATCTGTAGACCTAGCCTGCACAATTGAGTCAGCTCATCAGTAAATGAGCCGACCTATCAGGGTCTCGAGTTGACTCCAACAAAATAAGTCTACTCACCAAGCATTCGAATCGACCCAATTGAGAATTGAATTGACTCCACAGGCATGCCAGTCATAGTTTCATGGTTTCATGCAAACAGAACTAAGGATTTTGGATCTAAGATTTTGTAGAAATTAAGTTTTAGATCGTGTGTCAAAATAATATATAACATATAATATTTAGTAATCTAAAATATATAAAAATACATGCATAATCTAATTTAAATCTAAAATATAGAACATATACAATTTTTCGTTCGCTGTTCATCTTCATAGAAAACATCATAAATACATAAAAATACATGCATAATCTAATTTAAATCTAAAATATGGAACATATATAATGTTTCGTTCGCTGTTCATCTTCATAGAAAACATCATAGTTGGCACCCCTACACGTCATAAGAAAAAAATCATCGAATGGACAAGAGAGAGACTTTAATCTCTTTATCTTCTTATGACCAGACGGTCATGGTGATTATCTCAATTCGATTACTAAGCTACTAAGAGATTAATCTAATATATCACATATGTAATCAATTAAAAATTAAATTTAATTATCTTTTACATGTCAAATATATGAATAATAATTTTGAACCTATGCATGTAAGAAAAAATTTCAGCAATCATACTAGGTTTAAATTAAATCTTAATTAATATATTTAAATCTAAAACTAATTTTAGATATAAATAATTCATAAAATATTTTAGATCTAAAATAATTTTAGATCTAAAATAATCCTGTAATCACATTACAATATACAAAAAATTCAAATCTAACATTAATTGATGTTCTACATCGTTCTAAGATAATCATTCAGCATAACAAGATTATGTCAGTACAACCTTATTTCAGAACGATGTTGATCATCTAACTAACTTTTAGATCTAATTTTTACAAATCAAAATTCAGATCTGAGAGATTTTCATATCTGTATCAGAATCTGGCTCTGATACCACTATTAAAATGTGCTATAGTTTTGTACGTGTAGTTTAAAATTTTTTTAAAAATTTATGCAGCGAAAGTAAAGAAATTAAAATATTTTTAATTTAAAATATGTATTAGATCTAATCTAAAAATCATGCTTAAGATCTTGATACGAACATGCTATCTTGATCTGAAATCTGAAAAGAAAATAATCATCAGTAAAATAAAATTGGAGATCAGATCTCCATACCTTGGGATCCTATGAATTTTTGGGGTTTTGATCGTAGCCGCGTACGTGTCTGACCTCTAATGGTATTCATACGGAGATGTCTGATCAGAGCACCGAGATCATCAGTGTGCTAGCACTTTACAGATCTTGCTCCTCAGCCTTGGATCTGCATCTCTTCTGCTAGATCTCGAAGAAGATAATCGCTGCATGAACTCTTTCATGCAGATCTGACGGGATCTGAACCAGATCATCAAGAAGGGAAGAAGAACTTTTCTTTTTCTCTTTCTCTCTCTTTTTTTCTCTTTTAAATCTGATCACCATCAGATCTTAGGAGTGGATGTGAAGGGAAGAAAGTAAAGGAGGCATTGAAGACAACCCCACGGCAAGAAAAGAGAGCCTTCTTTTCTTACACGCACACACTCACCTTTACGTTATGTTTTATTGCACCAAAAAAAAAATTCCATGCCCAAACACTTCTTAACGCCTTAATAGATCCAAATTCATTTGATCTTAGGCATTCATATCAAAAAGAAGGGATAAGATTCATTGAGATAAGAGAAGAAAGAAGAAAATTATCTCACGCACAAACCTAGTGCACGCCCATAATTTTTCCAATATTTTTGTCACACAAAAATTTGAGGCATAGCCACTCTTTTAGATAAGGAAAAGATCTAATTCTCTTCTCTTTTAAATCAAATTCAAATAGAAAAGATGAATCAAAAGGAGAGAGAGTCCTAGATAAGGTGGGGCGCCAATAGGTAGTTGGTGCCCCCTTATTTTTCACGCATGCAAAGAAGGAGTGCGTGTCTCAATGCATGCTCTCTCTTCTTTCTATATGAGATCAGGAGAGAGAGTCTCAGAGAATCTAGACTCTCTAAGTCATGGTTCATCTGGTTCAAATTGGATCTCAATCGGATTTAAATCGAGTCCGAATCAAGTCGAATTTGAAAGTCTATCAAACCTGATCCAATAAAACTTAAAATCCAAATCTGATTTAGATAATTGAATCCAATTAGTATTAAATTAAATTAAATCTGATTTAAATTAATTAAGATTTGATTCATAATTTAATCAGTCTCAAAATAAATTATAATATTCATAATTAAGTCCCTGCGCTAACAATTAGTAGCTGCCAAAACTGTAATGCCTATAAATTAGTAATTTTTAAAATTCAAACTATCAATCCGATTGATAATTTGAATATGATCCAAGTGATTGATCAGGTCATGCTTCTTTTGTATGTAATCTCTCAGGTTCTATTTCGTCTGATAGTGAGACATACTGTAATCTCCATTACAATATCATCGAAACTCCTTTCGATGGGCTAGAACGATTTCGACTCAGCTCAACAAGGATCGTTGATCTAAAAATAATCCTAGTGAGTTCTCACGATCCACCAGTGATGCCTAGCGTATGGAATGACAATCCAGTAGAATAGATAAGAGAAATCTCTAAGTGCAGTTATCGGGTGATACAATCCCTCTATTGTGAGTTCCGACTAGATGGAGGTCATGGAAAACTCGTCAAACCCCATCGTCAGTCATATGCTAGATTGGCTCGATTCGAGTTCATTTGTAAATTCTGTAAAAACTCTTTTTCAGTATTTATTCTTGCTTTGGTCAGAGACTTCTTGAACTCAGTCTTGCGAATCGCATAGAACTACTCCTTTTCTATCAAGGTCGATAGATTCTATCTAGATGCATCATACTCCAAGCAGTAAATCTGAACCTACAATAGCCAACATACACAGCAAGAATCCGAATGGCTAGGAACCAAAAGAACATGCAGTCAAACTAAGTAGCCTTACTATGAATAGCCAACACATCGTAGGTCAAAAGACCAGTCACACCACTGTAGCATCAAGAAAACTACTGATGAGTGAGTAGACATCCCAGTAATTTTTCGTGTTGGTCACGCTCAGTGCAAGTTGTTCTCTAACAACCACCGGCACTCTCACTCTAGTGTCTTCACACCGCAGACTCGAGACTCATCTGTCCAAAAAGAGAGGTGATCCGTGCACCGATCTTGAATAGATTGATCACTATCCTCTATGATGATCCTTCGATTGGAAGTATTTAAAAATTAATTACTAATGATGTATGTCTCAAATTCTCAATATCTTGAGAATATACAAAATCATCTTTATTAATTTTTAAGACAAAATATGAACACATATGATATGATTGGTTATAAAGACTGCCGATCAAGTACAAAATATGTCCTAGAGAAAGGTATGTATCTACCAAGATGGACTTCTAAAGTACACATCTAACACCAAGTATAACATAGTTGAATTTTGGGGGTCAAAGTATATCTACTTAAAACTACTGGGATCCAAGTGTTTCTGATATAAACTTTTCAGGCCTCTTTGTAACTTATTAAGAAAATAAAGAATGAAAATGCTTGGTATTTGTACTTGCTATGTCCATATCTTTTATTTTTATAGTTGAGTATGATGTGTTAAAAAAAATTGATATTGTAAATTTATATTTTACTATTAATGAATCTTATTTATCCGTACAAATGAGTTGACTTAAATATTCTAACTTAGATTCTTAAATTATTGTTCAGCTATGTTGGCATAGAGTGCTGATGTATAATTTAACTAATCCATAAGAATACAAAACTAATTCAGCTTAACTGATACATAATATAATATGAAATTTAACTTTATAATATTGATACGTACCTAATTGATTCAATTGAGATAAAACTAATTCAATTGGATCCAAATGAATCAAGTATAACAAAACTATTCAAGTGGCACAAAATTGATCATAGGAATTAGGCAATTAGAAACTTGCATTACTTAAATGTCAGCTTAATCCAGCTAATCTAGTTGATACATATCCTCACTGACACATAACCTAACTAAAATCCTGCAACTGGAATCATACATAACCTGACCATAAACTCATTCATAGCTTATCACTTTATAGTCAATTGTGTTATGATCCAACTATGCTATAATCAATTCTATTTACAATCAATTGAATATATCATAGACTATATATACAATCAGCTGTGCCATATCTTGATCATACAACCAATGAAATCAACTATGCCAATCCTATTTACAATATGCTGAATACAATAAGGTATGCCAATCATATTTATAATATGTTGAACACCATTAACTGTGCTAGAACCTAACTATACACATCCACAAAATCAAAGTTAGCACATAACATGGATAAGATTATACCTGCACCATTATACATCTATATCATACATGAAATATATTGTCAAAATAAACTTAGAGAAGAGTCTCATCATTAATTTCTTCTATTATGTTTGCAAATATATATATATATTAAAAGACATTGTATCATGATATACAATGGATCAATCAATGTATCATCATTGAATCAGATGATTTATCACCATATAAGTATCACAAAAATATATACTTTTTTCCAAAAAAAGTATGATATAGAGCATAACATCAAGTTTTCTAAGGAGGTCTTTGGGATAATTGGCTAGAGGTAGAGTTTGAGGTTGTTGCCCTTTGAAGCTATGACTGAGCTTGTTGCTGCTAAGGCTGCTGCTATTTGAGATGGCTAGCTATTACTTGGGGTGCTTGCAAGCTACTGCTATTGATGAGGCACTTGAAATTGCTATTGCTAAGGAACACTTGAAATTAGTAATGACAAAATAACACATATCAAAGTCAAAAGAGATTACAGCTACATAAAGAATGATCAATGTGGCTTAGGTTTATTACTTCTAAATGTTGTAGCTTGTTCTTCATTCCCTACCACTTGAAAATAAAAACAAAGCATATTTAATTTGAGTGATTAAAACAACAACTCAAAAATGGAAGCAAATACTCAAATCCAAATATTTAGTTTGGATGTTCTTCATCACCTTCTTTTGCCTCCCTTGTTTTGCACTTGTTCCACTAACTACCTTGCTCTTTTGCTTTGATGAACATTCCCTATTTTTGGGCACTTTTTTTAGAAGGTTTGTCCTTCTTAGGATCTTTGTAAGTTGTAGCATTATGCCCCTACTATAGGTAGTTACTACACTTCGACTATCAGTTTTTCTGATCTTGTGAAGATCTTGCACTTCATCCTCCTCCTTTCTTTTTGACTTCTTGGACCTATTAGGAGATCTTTCGAGTGCGCATGCAGCTGTTGGCTCAAATTGATGAAGCTCCTTGTTGGGAAATACCGACCGACCCACCCTCGGGCCAACTTATGACCGACCGACCGACCGACTAACGGACCGTCCGACCGACCGACTGGCGGAGGGACCGGCCGACCGACCGACTGCCGGAGGAACCGACCGACCGACCGGTCAATTAACGGCCCTCTTCCGTCTGTGGGTATGTCGGTCGGGTTTCCACTCTCCGGCCGACTCTCGCAACATGCCGACTCTCGCAAATGCCCGGCTGACCGTCAAAGGGGCCCGAATCTCCACCCGATACCACACAGATGGCCACCGACCTAGGGTCGGTCGACTCCTCCGATCGTCGTGCAGCCGCCGGGGCCTGTCAGTCCTGACAGCAATATGCGACACTGCCACCCAAGGGCATTATCCCGCCTAGGGCATTGTCAACCCTAGTGATTTGACAGCCCCGCGGTGATATGATGCTTTCACGGCGACTCTGACAGTCTACAGTGAGTTGACAATTCCTCAATTGTCCGCGCCATTAATGACGGCGCCATGCCGCGCCTCACTATAAATATCGGGGAAGGCAACAGTGCAGGGGGACGGGGAAACCACAGGCTTGCTCCCTCTCTCTCTCTTTCTCTCTCTCTCGTTTGAGCTCTCTGTCTTCATTTCACTGTTGCCCAGTCACCTCTCTGACTTGACCGTCGAAGGGTCCCCGCCGGAGCCGCCTCCGGTCAGTGTGGACTTCCTTTTTTGCAGACGCTCGTTCCCGGCGATCAGGCGACGAGGGGATTGGCCGCAACAGATTGGCACGTCAGGTAGGGGCTACAGCGTTTACAGCAGTTCTAATGACAAAGACAAGGGCTCAACGCTCGAGAATCACTGGGTCGGCAAGGCGCTCTTCCCATCGGAAAGAGACCTCTCCGCCACCTTCCGCGGTGGAACCCAGTTCCCCACACCCCACGGTCACCACGGAGGCGCAGATCGCGGCTATCATGCGGCAGATGACCGTGCTGACGGATGCAGTTAAAAGCCTTCAGCAACAGCCGGTCCGACTGCCACCGTCACCGGTCGAACAGCACGCGGCACGTCCGATGCCCTCCAGGAGCAGCCGCCGACGCCCGCATCGACCTCCATCGCCCTCACAGGAGCACCTACCACGGCACTCCTGCCGGAAGGAGGGGAACGGCCACGGCGCGACACCCACCGATCCCGGCGAGACTCTCCGTCCCGGCTGGAACGGGCAAGGAAGGAGAAGCGCCCGCGGACGCCGTCCGCCTCTCTCTCAGATTCTTCTGGAGACTCCACCCCTGGGGTCTCTCAGCACCGGCGGACGGACGACTACGAATGCAGGTTCGAGAAAATCGACCGTCGGCTTGCGCAGTTGCAGGTGGACGGGCAGAAGTCTTCGAACGATGTCGACTTTCAGACCGCCCAGCCTCTCTCCCGACTCATCCTTGATGAACCGATCCCCAGCTGGTTCAAGATGCCGCACGTGGAGCCCTACGACGGCTCCACCGACCCAATCGACCACCTGGAGAGCTATAAAGCTCTCATGACGATTCAGGGGGCAACCGACGCTCTCTTTTGCATCGGCTTCCCCGCCACACTCTGCAAGGCTGCCAGGGCCTGGTACTCCGATCTTCGATCGGGGAGTATCCACTCCTTCGGACAGCTCGAGCACTCTTTCGTGGCTCACTTCAGCACCAGCAGGAGGCCGCCGGAACATCGGACAACCTTTTCTCCCTCAAACAGGGAGAAAACGAGACGCTCCGATGCTTCGTGGCGCGATTCATATGGCCACGCTTGAGGTTCGGGACCTCAATGAAGACATGGCTATCTCAGCCATGAAACGGGGGCTGAGGGCGTCCCGATTCACCTACTCCCTGGACAAGATCCTCCCCCGTACGTACGCCGAGCTGCTGGAGCGCGCATACAAGTACATGCGCGCGGATGAAGGAGCTTCCGACCGATGCTTGGTCGAGCCCAGAGGCCCGAAGGAGAAACGGAGGAAGGGTCGGGAACCTGCTGCGCCCAGCAGGCCCCCGACCGATGGTCGGGTCTCGACACCACGACAGAACCAAAAGTCGCCCCAGCGGCAGACTCCAAGGCCGACACGCCCCAGGTATGATTCCTACACTCCTCTCTCTGCCCCCCGTGCGCAGATTTTGATGGAGATCGAGGGGAAAGAATACCTGCGACGGCCTCCGCCTCTGAAGGCAAAAGGTCTAGATCAATGAAAGTACAATCGGTTCCATCGGGGCCACGACCATAATACCGAGCAATGCATCCAGCTTAAGGATGAGATCAAAGCCCTCATCCGCCGAGGGTATCTCGATAAATTTTGGAGGAACCGCCAACCCAACCTGTGGCGACCGACGACCCCCGCCGACTGAGGAAGCGACCACCAATCAGCCGACGGCCGGGGTCATCAATATGATCTCCAAACGACTCGGCCCGGGGACGTCTGCTGAGAGGGAGCCCTGAAGAAGCCGCGCCCGAACGATGTGATTACTTTTACAGAAGAAGACGCTCGGGGCATCCAAACTCCCCACGACGATGCTGTTGTTGTCTCAGCCACAATAGCAAACTACGATGTAAAAAGAATTTTTGTAGATAATGGAAGTTCGACAAATATTTTGTTTTACTCGATCTTCTCCTGGATGCAACTGTCAACCAACCGACTTAAGAGGGTCTCTACGCCCTTGATCGGCTTTGTCGGAGACGCTGTCACGACGGAAGGAGAAATTACCCTACCTGTGACGGCCGGCACCGAACCACGACAAAGCACGGTCCCCTTAACTTTTGCGGTCGTCCAAGTGCCTTCGGCCTACAACGCCATACTTGAGAGACCCGAACTTAACGCTCTCAAGGCAATTGTCTCGACATACCATCTCCTCGTTCGATTTTGATCAAAAATGGAGTCAGAGAGATGCGCGGGGATCAACAGCTCGCCCGACAATGCTTCCAGATCTCCGCCCAAAGTGACGAGTTGAAGGCTCCCTGGCGATCGACAAGCTGGACCCACGGGAGGAGGGAGAACGGGGCGAACCGGCTGAGCAGCTCTCCCCATCCCGATGGCCGGGATCCCGACCGAAAGGTATGGGTCGGTTCTCAACTACCCGACCCAGACCGACGACGGCTGGTGGAGCTGCTGAGAACCAATACCGACGTATTCACTTGGTCGGCAGCGGATATGTCGGGCATCCCCCCAGAGACAATAACCCACCGACTCAATGTCGACCCGACGATGAGGCCGGTGAGGCAGAAGAAAAGGTCCTTCGCTCCAGAGAGACAGAGGGCCATCGACGAAGAAGTAGACAAGCTGCTCGAGGCGGGCTTCATCCGAGAATCCACGTATCCCGATTGGCTCGCCAATGTTGTCATGGTCAAAAAAGCCAACGGAAAGTGGAGGATTTGCATCGACTATATCGACCTGAATCGAGCCTGCCCAAAAGATAGCTTTCACTTCCAAAGATCGACCAGCTGGTGGATGCGATGTCCGAATTTCGACTGCTCAGCTTCATGGACGCCTTCGCTGGATACAACCAGATCCGGATGGCGCTTGAAGACGAGGAGCACACTGCCTTCGTGACCCCCAAGGGCTTCTACTGTTATCAGGTGATGCCCTTCGGGCTAAAGAACGCCGGCGCCACCTACCAGCGACTTGTCAATAAGGTCTTTAAAGACCAGATCGGCGCAACATGGAGGTATACGTGGACGACATGCTGGTGAAAAGTGCGCAGATCCCGGATCATGTTCGGAATCTCGAGGAGACCTTCCGCACTCTACGACAACATCGAATGAAGCTTAATCCGACCAAGTGCGCTTTTGGGGTGACCTCGGGGAAGTTCCTCGGATTCCTCATTTCTCGGAGAGGGATCGAGGCCAACCCGAAAAAATAAAGGCGATCATCGACATGCATCATCCGAACACCAAGAAGGAAGTCCAGCAGCTGAATGGAAAAATCATCGCTCTTAGCCGGTTCATTTCCCGATCAGCTAAAAGATGCCTTCCGTTTTTCAAAACTTTACGGCGGGCAAATGGTTTTTCTTGGTCGATGAGTGCCAACGGGCCTTCGAAGATCTGAAGAAGTACTTGGCTTCCCCCCGCTGCTCGTAAAGCCGCAGGTCGGGGAGACCTTGTATCTCTATTTGGCCACATCCTCTGAGGCGGTCAGTTCAGTGCTCGTCCGAGAAAACGAGAGCCGAACCCATCAGCCTATATACTATACCAGCAAAGTGCTCCACGGCGCCGAAGCCCGATATTCGGAGATGAAAAAGATGATTTTCACCCTGACCATCTCCGCACAACGACTCCGTCCATACTTCCAGGCTCATGCCATAGTGGTTCTCACCAACCAGCCCCTAAGGGCGATATTGCGTCGACCGGACACGTCGGGACGACTGGCAAAGTGGGCGATGAAGCTCAGCGAGTTTGACATTCAGTACCGACCGCGGCCTGCCTTGAAGGCTCAGGTCCTGGCCGACTTCATCGCCGAGTGCCCGACCACCGACCAAGGGTCGGAGCTGCAGACCCGGGACGAGACCTCCGAGATCTCCACCTGGGTACTGCACATCGACGGAGCTTCAAACGCTCAGGGGAGCGGGGCAGGGCTCCTGCTCACAAATTCGGATGGGGTAGTCATCGAGTAGCCCTCCGATTCGACTTCAAGGCCTCCAATAACCAAGCCGAGTACGAAGCGCTCCTCGCCGGCTTGAGGATGGCAAGGGAGCTGGGCGTCGACAGCCTCTGGGCATTCTTCGATTCTCAGCTGATCGTGGGGCAGGTCAAAGGCGAATTTGAGGCACGGGATCGACCATGATTAAACTTCAAAAAGTGAAGGACCTCGTAGCGCACCTCAGGTATTTCAAATTTTCCACATCCCTAGGTCAGAGAACGCCCGTGCCGACGCACTCTCCAGACTGGCGACTTCGGCCTCCGACTCTTTGGGTCGGACGTTCGTGAGAACCTCGAGCAGCCGAGCATCGACCGGGTCGAAGAAATACAGCAGCTGGCAGCTGAACCAAGCTGGATGGATCCGATTGTCCGGTTCCTAACCGACGGAATCTGTCCTGAAGATCCCACGGAGGCCAAGCGACTCCGATGGTCGGCCTCCCAATATGTGATCATGGACGGCCGACTCTACAAAAGGTCGTTCTCCCTCCCTTTGCTTAGATGCTTGGGACCGACCGACGCAGACTATGCCCTCCGAGAAGTGCACGAAGGGATCTGCGGGAATCACTTGGGGGGCAAGTCTCTAGCCTACAAAGTCCTGCGACAGGGTTACTATGGCCTACCATGAGGAAGGACGCGGCCGAGTTGGTCTGGAGGTGCGAACCTTGCCAGAAGTATGCTAACGTACAGCACCGACCGGCCAGCCAAATCGCTCCTATTGTCGCTCCATGGCCCTTCGCTCAGTGGGGGGTCGACATTCTTGGTCCTTTTCCTCCAGCATCGGGTCAAAAAAGTTCATAGTTGTCGCCATCGACTACTTCACCAAATGGATGGAGGCCGAACCCCTGCGCAGATTACTGAGCGGAAGATGGAGGACTTTGTCCAAAAATCCATCATCTTCAGGTTCGGATTGCCGCATACCATTATCACCGACAATGGGCGACAATTCGACAACCAAGACTTCAGAGACTTCTGCGCAAGGTTTCACGTCACGCACCGACTGACTTCGGTCGGCACCCTCAGTCCAACGACGAAGTCGAGGTAACCAACCGGACCATACTGCACGGGCTCAAAATCCGACTAAATGAAGCCAAAGGCCTCTGGGTCGACGAGCTAGGCTCCGTTCTGTGGCTTACCGAACGACCCCCCGCGTTCCGATCGGAGAGTCGCCTTTCAGCTTGGCCTATGGACGGAAGCGATGATCCCACTCGAGATTGGGCTGCCGTCTACAAGGGTCGAGCGGTATCAAGAGCCGGACAACTCTGATTGTCGGAGGGCCGACCTAGACCTCCTTCCTGAACTGCGAAACGAGGTTCAACTTCGCATGGCTTCATACCGACAGAAGGTGGCCCGGTATTACAATGCCAGAGTCAGACCAAAGCTCTTCAGGCCTGGTGACTTGATCCTGAGAAAGGCAGAGGTCTCGAAGCCCCTGGACCAAGGGAAGCTGGCTCCGAACTGGGAAGGGCCCTACACGGTGGCAGACACCTATGGCCCGAGGGCCTACCGACTGGAGACTCTGGAAGGGAAACCCATTCCCCGGACGTGGAACGCCGACAACCTGAAGTTGTATTACCAATGAACTTTGTACTTGTCCGTCGGAATACAGATCAGTTTGAAATCTTGGAGTTTAACTCTTCGACTGACGATCGGCGCTCACCAAGGTCGAGCCCCTACATGCCGACTTGGACTTGGTATCCGCCTGAAACCGACGACCCCATCGTCGGTAACCCATCAGACTCTTACAAGGACCGATATATCTACATGGACGGGGGTCACACTCCTTCGACCTTCGACGATACATCAGACTCTTACGAGGACCGATACATCTATATTGACGGGAGTTGACACTCCTCCTATGGTCGAACTTTCGGGCCAGACCATCGGCTAACATGCCGATCGAGCCCCGACCAAAGAAAGGCGAATGCCTGCGCGACCGCCGTCGCGACTCCCGACCGAGCTACAGCCGGTCGAAGGATATTCGGCTTGCCACCGTCTATCGCACAATGCGACCTCAGTCGCATTCATGATTCACCGACCGGGCTACGACCGGTCGAAAGATATTCGGCTTACCACCGTATATCGTGAGGCGCAGTACGGATAACCGACAAAGGGTATCGGGGTCCGACTTATCGGTGCTCCCCCGACTAAATGCGTCGGACGACATTCGACTGAACGCGTCGGAAGAGACTCGACTACCGCACTTTTATCCCGCGGTTGGTCGGCTTCCGACTCAACGGACGTACCCGACTCATGGCCGGAGGAAGGACGCCCGACTTACGACCTCGACCACCGAAGGCCAGTCCAAAGTCGGGACTTGTCCTACCTTCGTGGCGGCACGAGTTGCCAAACGTCCTAACCGACCTATATGAGTTAGCGACTTACGAAGGCATTCCACAACACATAAGAGAAAGAAAAACAAGCAGAGAAAAAAGTTTAAGGACTGATTTCATTCAAGGTCAAAAGGAGCTTACAAAATCGGGCCGAAGCCCAGTTACAATTGTTCTAAGAAGAAAAATGAAAAAAGATAAAAGCCGACGAGGCCGCGGTCATCCTTCCGAGTCGATCTCCTCGACCGACGGAAGATCAGGGATGACCGGCGTATCCACCATGACCGGTGCTGGGTCGACGATCGAAGCAGGATTGTCGACGGCGGGGAGCTGGCAGTCGGCGTCGGGACACGAGTCGCAGCCGTCTCTCCTTCGGCCACTTGTTCCTGGACGGCCTCCCCCGCCACGGCGATGCCTCCCAATGGCGGGTCGGCCATCTCTTCAGTGACTTGCTCCTCGGCCCCCGGCGGGATGATACTGCTGAGGTCCAGCTCCGGGTACAGGGCTTGGACCGCATCCCGACCGTCCTCGTACCCCACCGGTACGATGCAAAGCCAGACTCCAGCATTTCCTCCTGGTACTGGTCGGTGGCGCGAAAGTCGTCCACCACCCGACTGGCCGACTCCTTCGCCGACCTCACTTTCGCTTCCGTCCGGCCGAGCGAGTCCCTTGCCGACTCTGCCTCTACCTTCGATATGTCGGCGTCGGCCTGGGCGATTGACAGATCCTCCTTAGCCTTGGCAAGTTTTTTCAGGCTGACTCGAAGCTGCTCGCGCTCACCCTCGAGTTCGGTGGCAACACCGTCGCGCTCGCGCCGTAGACGGTGCACGGTTCGACCCTTGCGTTTGGCTTCCTTTCTGGCCGACCTTAGCTCAGACCCGAGGCGGGAGACTTCGTCCACCAACTTGGCCTCCCGGTCGGCCGACTGCTTCAGGTGGTCGACCAGCATTGCCCGGTCAGCTTCGGCCGCCGCCGACCTTTCTTTCCAAGCCGCCCGGACATTCCCGAACCTCCGGTATCCGGCTTCAAGTTCCGACATGGTGTAGATCAGCTGCCGACGCAAGCGTTTCATCAGAAAAACAAAGTAACGAAAATACTAAGGAAAAAGGAGGCGAAACGGAACTTACCTCGACCATGGTCGGGTAGAATGAAGATAACATCTCGGTCACTTGCCGAGACCTTAGCACCTCCACGTCGGCTAGGAGGAGGATTCCCTGGCACAGCCTCCTGGCCAGGTTGTGGTCGGCCAACGCTGACGCCCCTTCGGGGAACTGTGCGCTGGGCGGCACGGTGCGACTCCCCAACCTTGCATCGTCCGCGGGGTCCATCGGGGCCTTCCCCCGATCGGCCGCCCCGACCGACGGAACCGGCAGGGAGGGGATGCTCGAGTTTGAACCGGCACCCCCCGTTGCAGTCGCAGACACCATCGGAGGGTGTTCGGTTTCCCGAACGTCATCCGGCGCCACCCCCGCCGGCGAGGCCGTCGATGTCCCTTCGGCCGCTTCTTCCACCGGCCTCTCCTCCGGATGCGCTGCCGGAGCCGCGAGTGCTATCACTGGCTCCGATTGGTCGGTCGCCGATGCTTCAACGGTCGGCGCCGCTGGAGTGGGCTTCTTCATTGGACGCGAAGGTCCTGCCCCCGACGCCGGCCTCTTCCTCGCTGCGTATTGCCGAATCTCGGTGTCGGTCGGCCGCATCCTCGGAGGTGTCCCTGCGGTACCGACAGAAATATTAATCTGAGAACAGGAATAAGGGCCGAATAAAAAGAGGACCGGGGGATCGGGCGATACCTAGTCGGGGGACCAAGCTCAGGCCGGCGTCATAGAGAGCTTGTTCGGTGACAAGCTCCCTCTGCTTCGGAACCGACATGTCTTTGAGTCGGTGGAAGTCCTCTCGGTCGTCCGCTCCACCCGACTGTTGTCGTTTGCTTCGGTTCGGGGCACGCCCCAGTGGGAAGGAAAGCCCCAGGGAGAAGAAGATGAGACGAAGAAAAACTAGTTCTTCCACCCGTGGATGGACGATGGAAGACCAATGATGAAGGAAAGACCCTTCCGGGGGTTGAAGAGCCACCACCCTCGGGCCTTAGGGTGGGGTCGGAGCACAAAAAATGCCCGGAAGAGCGAGATGCGAGGGTTGGTCGGCAGAAGCAGACACAACAGCGCGAAGCTGATTATCAGTCGGACAGAGTTCGGCGCCAGTTGCGCCGGATAGAGTCCGTAATAATCTAGCAGATTTCGGACGAACTCCGAAATCGGAAGCCGAAGACCCGCGCGAAGATCTTCGACGTACAGCGCCAGTTGGCCCGGCGGAGGGTTGTTAACCCGACCGTCGGCCCCTGGGGCGGAAAGTTGAAACTGCTCCGGGATGCAATATTGATCCCGAAGCCGATCAACATTCGGCCCCGAAAGCGAGAAAACCTCAACTTCCGGAGCCGACCGAGGGTCATCGGTCGGATTTCCCGATCGAGCCCCCCGAGACGGATTTCCGGCCATCGCACCAGAACCGAAGGGAAAGCAAAGAAGAAGAGGAAGAAGAAGAAGAAGAGGAGGAAGAAGAAGAAGAGAAGATCACGAACCGAAAATGGACCCTTTGGGGAGCGGGAGGGGAGACGACTGCCGACGACGACGGAGAAATCACCCGGACAGAGTCTCTGCAGCAAAAACGTCAAGAATGGGGCTTTGAGTGCGGATGGTCCTATATATATAGGGCAGTCCGACGGCCGAGATGCCCCCCGCGCCGACCAAGATCTCACAGATGTGCGACACGTGGCGGCCTCCGGGCCCTCCCTTTGGCCGATGATTCGGCGCGCCCATCCCGGGACGGCCGCACCGTCTTCATTTAATGCGAGGAGCGCCGGCCCAACCACCTCCGACACGTGGCGAAAGGGGCCACGGTTCTGAATTAAAGCGCCCGCGGCGATTCGCGTTCTCGATGGGATGCCTGACAGCACCCCGCGCTCCCAGAATCGACGCTGGGCGACGGTTTGCATTCCCAAAAAGGCGCCAGACATCCGATCGTCTGACACCAAATCGTCCGGCACCCGACCTCCTGACGCCAACGTGACGCCTGACACCGACTGGATGCCTGACACCGACTGGATGTCTGACACCGACTGGACGCCTGACGCCAGCGGATCGCAGGGCATTCATAGGGCGCCTGACATTGCATCAACCCGCGGTACGGTCGGAATTGGGCACACGGTGATTCCACTCCTTGTCGCCCAGCGTCGTGTCCAAGCAATGGCATCGGCCAGCTCACCGTCCGACTCAGGAGTGGAGGGGGGCAACTGTTGGGGAATATCGACCGACCCACCCTGGGCCAACTTATGACCGACCGACCGACCGACTAACGGACCGTCCGACCGACCGACTGGCGGAGGGACCGGCCGACCGACCGACTGCCGGAGGAACCGACCGACCGACCGGTCGATTAACGGCCCTCTTCCGTCCGTGGGTATGTCGGTCGGGTTTCCACTCTCCGGGCCGACTCTCGCAACATGCCGACTCTCGCAACATGCCCGGCTGACCGTCAAAGGGGCCCAAATCTCCACCCGACACCACACAGATGGCCACCGACCTAGGGTCGGTCGACTCCTCCGATCGTCGTGCAGCCGCCGGGGCCTGTCAGTCCTGACAGCAATATGCGACACTTCCACCCAAGGGCATTATCCCGCCTAGGGCATTGTCAACCCTAGTGATTTGACAGCCCCGCGGCGATATGACGCTTTCACGGCGACTCTGACAGTCTACAATGAGTTGACAATTCCTCAATTGTCCGCGCCATTAATGACGGCGCCATGCCGCGCCTCACTATAAATATCGGGGAAGGCAACAGTGCAGGGGGACGGGGAAACCACAGGCTTGCTCCCTCTCTCTCTCTTTTCTCTCTCTCTCGTTTGAGCTCTCTGTCTTCATTTCACTGTTGCCCAGTCACCTCTCTGACTTGACCGTCGGAGGGCCCCGCCGGAGCCGCCTCCGGTCAGTGTGGACTTCCTTTTTTGCAGGCACTCGTTCCCGACGATCAGGCGACGAGGGGATTGGCCGCAACACTCCTAAGACTGCATTTTAGGTACATGCTTGATAATTTGCTCGTAGGCTCTTTTGGATACGTGTTTGGAGTAGCAATATTCCACAAAATTCTTGATCTCTTTCCTAGAGAATATGGATACTGCTGCTAGATGATAGCATGATATACTATTAAAGTCAAACTTTCTGTACCCATATGTTCTTGTCTTTAAGTCAACCACATAGGCTAAATCACAGTGATCCACCTCAAAACAATTGCCTCAATCCCATGTGATGTGGCATTACATGATTTTCAGTTTTACTAATTCTATTTTCTTTCAAATTATAGGATATATTGGTCCTTCGTACTTAAAAGTAGTTTGTCTCTTGGCTTGAAAGCTCTACAACAAAAGCTTGCTAATGGTCTCCAAATAGGGAATAACTGGCTTGTCCCCAGCTTCTATGATGTCATTGTTAAATGAATCATATATTTTATTGAGCATCATATCATACCTTGGCCTGGGACTGAAAGAATATCTACATAATAGAGAATTTTTGCCTAAGCAGCCACTCTACTATTTTTGGATCCAAGTTAGCTAGTGCCTTCCTATTTGTTTGAAATTCAACTTTAGTAGAAGCCCTTACTACTATATATAGGGCTTCTTTAAAATTCTTGTCCTTAGACAACTTTCAAAGATGGCATACAAATATCTCATATAAAATCCATGATCGGTATTTGGCATGATGCTATTAAAAGTCTCCACTAACCCCTAAAAAAAGAGTAGACAATGAACTATAAAAATAAAGGTTAGTATGATGGAATATTAGATAGGTTAATATGATTAAATTTGAATAGCTAAGCCTCGCCTTCTACTCTGTTTGATGTGAAGGTCTACCCCCTTTTTCCGCATCCCTATGTCTCCCAACGAGTTACTAATAAACTAGCCCAAACTCTTCTATTCTCAACCTCCGCTACAGCCCACAATATATCATGATTCCCATCCCTCCCAATAGCTAATAGTCACTGTCCTCCTACTCTTTTCAAGTGCCAATCACACTACAACAGTTAGAACCTAAGGCGACGAGCTAAGGTGACAAAAGCTCTTTTTATCACAATAATTTATATCTTTGGAGACGACAAGTACAAGGCGTCACTGTATATCTATATAAAGATATGTAAGGCAATAAGTATTGCCTATATGTTATCAAAACAGAGAATTTAGTGACTAACTTAATTGTTCGTCATCTTAAAGTAATGCTTTTGTTATAGTGGGAGAACAACATCTTCTAAAGTCAATAGTTCTTAATTGACAATCCAAGCTCTTCATCATAAAATGTATGAATATAGGAAACGAATAGTTAATTCATCACTTAAAGTACTGTTTTAACAATCAATTGCATCATTCGTCTCCTATTGATGATTTTTGCTGGCATGCTCTTGTCACTTATGATTTTGAATAATATTTTAATTAAAATAAAAAAAATTTAAAAATTATACTATATTATACTATAAATTACTTTGTCAATTATCTAAATTCATCAACAAATTTATTCAAATATGAAATTTAATTGTAGAACTATATAACATCAATTAATCATATAAAATACTAAAAAATTCTAACTAAAACATACGTGTGTGCGCGTGCGCATGCGTGTGCTTGCTTTGAGGTCTCTCTCTTTGAGTGATAATATAATTTTAAAGCAAATTTGTTTCAGATTTAATTGATGTTAAAATAATTTTATGAAAAATTATTAAATTTTTTATTGAAGTCAATATGATCTAGCCACTACCTTCAGATTTCTATTTCACTACCATAGAATCAAGTTATTATGGCGGGTTTCCAGTGGCGTATTATATTAATTGCCAAAATAAGGTTCTCATCCATTATGACGATGCTTTATTTGTCAAAATAAATATATGAAAATGCCACAATAGGATAAAAAATACTATGAACTTAATTTTTCCCTCCTCTCTTATGCGCCTCGTGCTGATCCCATGCAAAAAGAAAAAGGTTCCCTCCTCTCTCGCACGCTTCTCCGTGGTGCCTCCCTGGGTAACCTTCTTTTTCTCTCGCATGCCTCCTTGTGTTCTTCCTTCTCCCATGAAAAAAGAAGTGTTCCCTCCCTTTTTCTCTCGCATGCCTCTCCGTGTACCCTCCCTTCTCTCTCATGCACCTCCTCGCATTCTCTCTTCTCCCACGAAAAAAATCCTAAAAACCCTGTTGCACGTCCGTGAATCCCACACAAGAAAACCCTGCACGTCATCGTGGGTGCCCTCTTTGTGCTCAGCCCCTAAGCACGATCCTCCAACGCCGTACACACACCACCTCCCTTTCAAGCGTCTCTGTGATTTTATTGTTCAAAGGTAACTCTATTCTTGAAAAAAACTCCTCTTTCCCTCTGTAGTAATGTTTATAGCTTGTTTAATCTCTACAAATATGTTGAAATCTTATTTTTTTCTTTTATCTGTTGTTGAGGCTATCGGCTATCTATAGATAACGTTGTGAATTTGGGCTTATAGATATGTTTTCATCTGTAACTTTGTGAACTTTTTTGTTTTTATGGCATAATTATTAGGAATGTTTAGTGATAATTTTTTGTATTTGTTCATTTGGAGTATTTATCATTTCAAAGATGTCATTAAATGTTTCTGTATGGAATCAGAAGTTTCCAACATATGAATTTTCTGGTATGGCCGCCTATAGCACAATGACAAAATATTGTTGGCTTGTGAGAAAGTTGGCTCCTCTTTTTGATTTTTTTGCATTTTGGACTCTAAGTTTATATAATGGCTGTAAAGTAATAATGAAAAGTTCAATGAATACTTCTTCTTCTTCTTGTTTGTTTGATCACGGTGATAACGGACTTTTCAATCAAGTTATAAATTTTGTTTCTTTGTATCTTATTGAAATTCATATCGTCTATTTTTGCTACATGAAGTTCATGTCTGTATGAGCTGTTTTGTGTTCCCTTAGATCATAATAAAATGTGTGGATAGTTTGGTTATCTTTGACATTTGTGTTAGTTTCAAGTTTTTAGGTAATGGCTCCGAATAAAAACCGGATGCATTTACGTAACAGAGCAAGAGTTGATTATAAGATAGGGTTGAACAGTTTTTTGGATTATATTTTTCAGCATTCTAGTGAGCCAATAAGATATTATGTCCTTGTGATGTGTGTAAAAACACACATTACAAGGACATTTCATTTGCTACAACATGGGATGCAAGAGGATTACACAATCTGGTTTCACCATGGCAAACAAGTGGAGGTGACACATGAGGAGGAAAATCAATCTACAGTGAATGCATATGAAGATGACATGCTTGGACTGGTTAATGACGTTTAGACAGTAGTTAGTAGAATTGAGAGTCCCCTAATACAGGGTAACAATGACGAAAATCCTCAGAGTGGGTGATGATGACACTTCTTTCTCTAAGCTCTGCTGCGAGATGCTCAACAAAAGTGATACACAGGCTGTGAGATGTCGAAGTTAACAGCTATCGTAAAACTCCTTCGCTTGTAAAGCATGCATCGTTTGACTATCACTGATTCAATGCATTGCTTGAATTGTTAATCGAGTTAATCTCCAGTGGTAAGGAAACATTGCCATCATCATTTCATAGTGCTCAAAAGCATGTTCCGGACTTGGGATTGACATATGAGAAGTACGACGTGTGTAAGAACAACTGTGTGGTTTATTGGGAATCATTGAATGGTTGTGTCTTATGCCCTGTATGTGGGTCACCTAGGTGGAAAACTACTAAACGGAAGGACGGTGTTGGTAAGATACCACACAAAGTATTGCGATATTTTTCAATAAAACCAAGGCTGCAACGGTTATACATATCTCTACAAGTAGCTGAATATATGAGATGGCATGATAAAAAACGGGTTAATGATGGAGTCTTGCATCATCCAGGGGACACTAAAGCATGGAAACACTTTGACAGTATTCATGCAGATTTTGCATTAGATGTGCGAAATGTTAGGGTGGGATTGGCAACTGATGGCTTCTAACCTTTTGGCTTGATGAGTTCCCAACATAGTATTTAGCCGGTTGTGTTGATTTCATATAATCTATCATCATGGTTATGTATGAGCAGCCTTACCTTATATTGTCCTTAATCATTCTCAGTCCGCACAATCCAAGCACGGGAATTGATGTGTTTCTTAAGCCATTAATTAAGGACTCAAAAGTTTTATGAGAGTTTGGTGTTGAAACATATGATGCATATTCTAAGATCAATTTTAACCTTCGGACTGCAGTTATATAGACTATTAATGACTTTCCAATATATGGAGACTTATCTGGTTGGTGTACAAAAGACTATATGGCATGCCCACAATGTCATAAGGACACATCTAGTCAGCGATTAGCTGGTGCTAGAAAAATGTGCTACATAGGTCATAGAAGGTTTTTATCTAAAAATCATAAGCGGAGGAAAGCAGCGAGGTCTTTTGATGGCACAATGGAGGCTAAAGATAGGCCTATTACCTATTTCATTATCTGCTGTTGAAACCTACAATAATTAGAGAATCTAAATCAACATCCTTTTAGAAGGACTGTCAAGACAAAATATAACCTAACAAATACAATTTACAATTAGAGGAAGAAGAGTATTCTATTTCAATTGCCGTATTAGAGTACATTGCTAATCTGTCACAATCTTGATATCATGCATATCAAGAAGAATATTTGTGACAATGTTATTGGCATAATTATGAACATAAATGGCAAAACAAAAGATACATTAGGTTGTCCGAATGATCTTGTGGACATCGGGATCAGAAGCAAGTTACATCTATAGATAAGGGTGACAAATTTTGCATGCCAACTGCATGCTATACCTTATCAGTTGAGTAACAGATTTCAGTGTGCAAGATGCTAGCTGATTTAAGAACTTTCGATGGGTATGTATCAAAGCTATGTAGGTGTATCAATGAGAAAGAATGAAAAATTTCTGATACGAAGAGTCATAATTGCCATATGTTCATGTAGAGGTTGTTATCACTGATAGTGCATAATTTTTTATCCGATGATGTAGCAGAATCGCTTATTGAACTAAGTGATTTTTTAGAGATTTGTGCCTAAAAACCTTAAAATTGGATGAACCGGATCGTCTACAAACTCAAGCTGTGCACACTTTGTGCAAGTTGGAGATGATCCCATTATTCTTTGATGTTATGGTTCACTTAATTATGCATTTTGTTGAAGAGGCAAAAATTACTGGTCTTATTTAGTATAGGTGGATGTATCCAATGGAGAGGTACCTAGGGGTTTAAAGTCATCTATGCACAACAAAGCACGTCCAGAGGGATCTATTGCAGAAGCATGTATAGCAGATGAATGCCTCACATTTTACTCTAGATATTTAGAGGATATAATGATAAAATTTAATTGTCTTTCAAGATGTGGGGATTCATATAAAGATGTGACTCGTGATGGGTCAATTATTTTTCCTCAATGAGGTAATCCTGTCAGTGCATACAAATCATGAAATCTCTCTCATGACATGGGGCATGTGGCACAGTTATACATACTCAACAATTTTGAGGGAATAAATCCATTCATCGAGTAAGTTGTCAAAAATACTAATATGTCCTTTATGATCTCAAACATTAACATGCAATCCTTGTGATTTGTCTTCCAACATTGTTCACTTATTTCTAATACTATAATAGGAAGTTCAAGGGTACGTTGCCCCTGGTGAGTCACTCAACCTTCGCGTGGAAATATAATCTAGAGTTTCCTAAATGATATAACCATGTGAGTATACAACTACGTCAGTTTATGTATTAGTTCTTTTGACTTTTTGAATAATTGGTCCGTGCACCTTTTGATACAGGTGCTTGAGTTGCATCATAATGGGGAGGTTAGTGATGAGTTGTTATACTTGGCTACTAGTCCTGCATCATACCATTCAATATATGGTGGATATGATGTAAATGGGTTTCGCTTTCACACATTACCAAGAGATGAGAGTATGAGGACCCAAAATAGCGGTGTTATGTGTAGAGGTGATGATAGGTACATTAAGAAGGAATATTATGGTATGATAGAGGAGACTTGGGAGTTGACATATTCTGGCTTAAATCTGATTTACCTTTTCAAATGCCATTGGTATGATGTTGATCGACGTAATGTGGGTTACAAGGTTGACAAGTATGGCATCACTAGCGTTGATGCAACAAGGTGCCTCCGAACAGATGCACTGTTCCTTTTGGCATATCAAGTAGAATAAGTTTTCTATATACATGATCCAAAAGATAGTAATTGGCTAGTGGTGATGGAAACAACTCTCCAGGACGTTTACAACGTGCCCTCAACAAGTAATGCAAACATTTTGGATGATGATGCATACTAAGAGGAGGACAGAGAAGATTTTAGACATGCACAATAGCTGCTGAATGAAGATAAAACCATCAGACCATTGAATAGAGATGATATTGGTGCCAATGAGCTTCCTGCGTCAGTGGCCAGACCTATTGTAGATCATGTTAGTCAACTAGATTAGGTTGACAATGAAAACACTGATGATGAGGAAGTAGTAATGAAAAATGTTAATAAGACTGATGCTTCTGAGGCAGACATTGATATGGATATGACAGATGATTAATAAATATTTAATATTTTTTGTGCTTCTTTATCTATCCTTTCTTCAGCTGTACAAGAATTGATTATCCTATTTTCTTTGCCACATGATTTATCCGATAGTTAATTTGAATGGTCTTCATTATGCTTTATTTGATGAATTGTTATTATTGTTTTGTCTATTGTATTTCATGTACAGTTCATCGTATATATCTTGGCTTAGAATTTAATATAAATTTATGTTTGAATCTCAAATTAACTATAGTTTAATTTTCTTTGTGTTCCTTGTGACAGTCATGGCTAGGAGTTGTAGAGGAAGGCCACATGTTCAACCACAAGCTATACGGGATGAGTCATTTGGTGCTGGATCGACCAAAATATCCGAAACTGAGTTATCACCTGATCAGCGCATTAAATACAACATAAAAAATATCAAAATTTTTATTATTTAATTTTTATTATTTTAAATTTATTATTTTTTATGTTTTTTTAGAAATAATTAAATATAAAGATTTAATTACAAATCACTAAGCAATGGCCTTTAAACACGTACAGATGAAGTTCGAATCTAAATTCAGATCTGTTACATGCATGACACACAAAGATATACTGATGTCAGGAATGCAATAGATAAAAAAAAAAGAAAAAGAGAAAAAAAAACTTGGGTATTAAAGGCTAAGGCCCCACGATGAATTTAATGCAACAGAAGGCTTGGAGAAGAATTTAGAGGTTAACAGAGAATAGCAAGCAGGCTTCATGTGGTTTCGAAAATGAGATCCAGTGGTTTGAATTTGCATGGGACTAGGACTGGAGTGGGCTTGGGTCGGTCCGAGGCCCATCAGGCCGAGCCGATTTTGGGTCGGACTTCGGGCTCGATCAAAATCATTCAAGCCAGACTCGGACAAAAAAATAGGATCCATTTTGCTTTCAGACCAGGCTCAGACAGACCTTTGGCCCAATCCGGGCCCGAACTCGAAACTCAGCTCAAAGTTCGGCCCAACCCCCAACGCTAGTTCTATTACGGAAGATTTATAGTCAATATGAAACCTCTTCTGGACACCATCGATGGTGGAAGATTTCGGCGCCGCTCTAAACCTTTGTCCTCTATCTGATGCTGCTACCGATGGTGACTTCACCCATCGGACCACCAAACCAGGCACCAAGCACCTCCTCCTCATGCTCTCCATCCTCCTCTCCTTCCTCTCAGGTATTTCTCCTCCTCTGTCTCCGTTTCTAGGGTTCTTCCTCTCATTCTCTTCCTATCTCTAAACCTTGTCTCCCTTCACCCCCCCAGGCCTCCCTTTCCTCCTTAAATCCACGGAAATCTACCGATCTCTCCTCCCCTTCTGCTCCATCGACTCTCTCTTAAGCTGCCTCCTGTCAGACCACCCCACTCTCCCTTGTCGCTTTCAAGCCATCCTTCTCCACCCGGATGTCGATCGATTCCTTGCCGATCGATTGGGATCCCTGATCTCAGAAGATTTGGTGAAAAGAACCAGCAACAATTTGATCTGTGGTGGCTGTGGAAAGAACTTTTCTGTCTCGATGACGATCGATTCCGATGCGAGATGCATTCGGAGCTCTGTTGGTGCGAGGGATGCCTACCTACCAGACCACCGATCTCCATACCAAGTATGACTTCTTTTCCATCACCATCTCCGCCGCCTCCACCACTGCCTACCTTGCCCTAGCCCTCCACCTGGGCCTCTTCTCTGCTGAGCTTGCCTTTGCTGGCGCCATCGTCCTCCAAGGCCTCTGGTCCCTCCAATCCGGGCTCTTCCTTTACGTGGACGCCTTCATCCCTGATGGTTGCCACCGCTTTCTTGATGTCCCCGCTGGCTCTGCCACCCGTCAAGCCTCATTCGATTGTGGACTGGCCCAATCAAGTTTGGGCTGGGCTCAGATCCGAGCTTGGGTCGGGTCGGACCTGAGTCTTTTAGAAAATTTCGAATCTAAGCCCGGCCCAAAGCTCGAAAAAAAATTTAGATCGGACTCAAGCTCGGGCGGGGTATAACCCAGCCCAACCCGACCCACTTCCAGCCTTACATGGGACCTAGCAGTCATTGGCTGGTTCATGCGGTGCAAGGAGGGCACGTGGGATTTAAATGGGTGAGGCTGCAGGGGCTTCACGCAATGCGGCGCACGGGATTCAAATTTGGACACGAGAGCTGATGAGGTGAGCAGGGCCGGTTTAAGCCTGGGTCTTCATAACAACAAGATTCAAGGGGCTAGCACGGGACAGTGAGCGAGACACAACATGATTTCATGAGGATGCGTGGCTTCACATGGCCTATTGCGTGATCGTGAAAGCAAAGGAGTTTGAGAAGGAAGAGAACACCGAAATCAACTGGAATTCAACCTTTTCGACCCCACGCGATGTCCTATAGTCCAGACATCAGTAAATCAAAAAGATTCCCCCCTCTTAATGCCTATAAAAAGGGTCTTGGAGAGAATAGAAAAAATCATCCAAGAGAAAAAGAGGTACAGAGAGGGGCAGCAAGCAAGCTTTGAATTACAAGAAGGCTTCTAAGAAAAAAATACTTAGAAATTGAGCTTTGTTTCTATACCATCTTCATGTCTACACTATCTCGAAGATCGGATCTAAAGAAGAAGAAAAAGAGAAAGTCCAATTTGCTCTGAGAAATTTGAAGGAAGAAGGAGAAGTCATCAACCATCTTTCCAACGAGGCTGCACCAATTGACTTCCAATCTTTATTATAGTTTTTATTTTATTTATTTATTTTTTAAAATTTTTATTATAGTTTATTTTATTTTATTATTTTTTTAATTTTTTATAATTAAATTTTAAATTTTAATTAATACGAAATTTATTTTTTTATACTTTAAATTTATGTTCTTTATTTTTATTGTAAGTAGATGCTAAGATTTAGATAGTAAATTTTAGTACCAAGTTATTTTTATGCACTTTAAATTTTTGTTCTTTATTTTTATTGCAAGTAGAAGCTAAGAGCTAGATAGTAGATCTCAGTACCAAAATTTTTTTCATATTTTTAGTTTTTATTTTTCAACTTAAATTACTTTCTCAATTTTTTTCTTTTATAAAATCAAAAATTTTAAATCAGCATTATCTTTTCTATGGATTTGACCCGACTCACTACTCTCTATGTATTTTTTAATTTTTTTAAAAGTCAGATTTAAATCGATAATCATGGTATCCTAACAACAACATCATGATATATCAAATTTTTGATGCTGTTGTCGGGGAAAGCACAACGTTAAAGTTTTTAATTTCTTTAATTTTTTTTTATAACTATAGCTTACTAATTTTTTTATTCTTTTCTGCAGAAAAAAATAAAAAAAAAGAGATAGAAGGTTGCTAATTTTGCTTGATGAGATCAATCCTAACCCTGAATTTCTTTTTCTTTTAGTATTATTTATTTTTTTTCAAATTAATTTAAAAATAACCTACTTAAACCTAATTAAAATTTCATGGCGAGAGTAGAAATTCTTATTGTTTAGAGCATCCATCATTTAGATTTACTTTTTGGTGATTGCTGGAGACAAGGTGAGCCTTTCAAGTTTAATTAGTTTTATGCATCTAATTTAGTTGCATAAAATCTCTTGTTTGAAATTGATTGTGCATATTCATCTCAAATCAACTTAAGGGTAATACCCATTAACAAGATAAAGTAAAGATTTCATCATCCTTTTTTAATCCAAAAATAACCAACCAGCATCCCTCATTAACCTAAGCCTAATTAAAATTGACTAGATGTCAGCCTCTAAGGATCTCAAGCTCAATAGGACTAGTGACTCCGATAGTTGAATCGGATCGGGCCTAGTGTTGGGAATAGTATCCCAAAGCCAATCGTCAGCCTGTTGACGGTTGTGCTCCTTTTGTATATGTACATGAATTATGAATTAATAAAAATTATTTTGGTATTTTTTTTCATTATAAAATATTTCATCTTCTAATGAACTCCTATGTTGTGGTGAAGTCCTTAGGACTATTCAGACTCGACAAAGGAGGATTTGTCATTTAGTCCTTAAATCTGTTTGCGATCAAATGATACGTTGCTACCAAGAACGACAACGTTTATCAAGCATAGATCATTGTATGCCATATAGGATGGTTGTCCTCTTAATCAAAGAGTGTGTAGACACTGGTATGGCATACAGATGAGATGTAAGGGTACATCTGCACTGAACGTGACCGACTCCGGAGCTATTTCTACTGTCAAGATTTGCTCCGATGGAATATGGGTATAAATGTCCTTCCGACCTGAGACCGCCATGGTGACTTACAAGCAACTCATTGCACTTAGGCACTGGACTACCTGAATTTTTAATTCAGTGACGGAAGGCTGCTGGGTGTAGTCAAGTACTTGACTTATCGGTGCGTGTGTCAAGATGGGATTGACCACTCTAATTTAGGAGCTGTGTACAGTCGTGTTTCAATTTAGCAAAACTTTGGCAAGGTAGTCCTAGTGAGGAGTCACAGGACTGTTTGAGTTGAGCACGAATCGGATGATCTGATCAGGGTTGACAGTTTAACCCTGAGTCATCCTAAACACAGGGGTCAAAAGGATGAATTATACAGTAACCATATTCACGTAGGTTTTGAGTGTTGCGATTGCGACTATTCGACCTATCCGGACATCGGGTACCATTGCTAGATGGTCACTTCGATTAGTACAGGAATTGGTTCCTGTGCTACCGGCTTAGGTTCGAACCTGCGGGGTCACACACATTAGAGGTTCCTATCTGATCTGATAGCTGGTGAAGAGTTCTTCATGTCTGAGATTTTGTGATTGAGAATCAGGATTCTCTGATCATGAATTTCACACATTTTGGATACCGAGGTCAAGAGTCCTACTGGTTTAGGACTCTTCGATCAGGGTTACATATCGATGAATTCTGATGCCCGATTATTCATCGGATTTGGACTCAATATTTATGAGAGGTTTAATTAGTGATTTGATCGCTAATTAACTCAATTTGATTGAATAATTATTTTTGGATCTAGTCCAATTGAATTGGATTCAGTTGGGTTTGACCCCATTAGGTTAAGAGTTGACCTAATCGTCGAGATGGTTTGGTCCCTGATATGATCAGGGGTTGGGCTTAATCAATTTCTGATTTGATTAAAATTTTATTGAGCCTAATTAAGCCTAATTAAGTTGAGTTTAAATTAGTCTAATTGGGCCTAACTTATTTGGTTCAATTAGGTTGGTTTAAATAATGAAACTACCTTGACCCATTCTCTCTGCGCTACCTCACTTCCACTGTGCCCATTTGAATTCACGAGAAGGAAGTTCTAATGAATTTTTTCTCACGCAAAGCCCTCCTCACGCCCTACTTTAATGTGCTAAATGAGTGGATAAGGATGATTGGTTGGACATTCAAATTCAAAACAAAGTTTGAATTTGAATGAGCAACCAATCTTAGCGCCTTGACCTTATCCTCTTTTAACGCCCCATTTATTACACGAAAAAATATTTTTCATGAAATCACTCACGCACAAATTAAGCCACACCCTCCTCTTCTCATGCCCTTAGTGGATAGGGATAAATTGATTTCCATTTGAATTCAAAATTTGATTTGAATTCAAATGTGCAATTACTCATCTTTATCCTCTCACGTGGATAAGACGTTTGCTGTTGTTTTAAAAGGAGCAGAAGAGTTGGGCGTGGGTAATTAAAAAATTTTGAAGAGAAAATCTGGGTGTGAGGAATCCTTGTGTGTAAGGTGAAGGTCCATATCCTTCCGAGAGAAAAAGAAAGAAAAAAAAAGGTGCGCAGGGTTTCAGTGAGTTCCCCAGGGTTTCAGCCTGGGGTTAGGGAAGTGAGAAGGTGAGCTACGAGTATCGTGAGCCCACCAAATTTTTGAAAGATCTTCATCATCCTCTCAAGCATGTCTGCTGACGATCCAGAGTATCCAAAGAATCAACAGATATCGATCGAAGGAGTTCGATCAGCATCGGCCGTTGAAAGGGCTCTATAACGAGCTAGCACTCATGAGGAGTCGATCAGATCGAGAACTTCATGTGGATGATCCGCAGTGGCCAGACACGTTGTGTGGCTGCATCGCAATGATCAGACTCTTTCAACGGTGATCAGATTACGACGATCTACTACCCGCACAAAGGTATTGTGTTCTGAACACATTACAGTAAAGTATTTATTGTTCAAATTCGAATTTCAAATTTAAATGCATACATGCTATATATCATATTTAGATCCTAGTGTAGGATAAATTTATGTTAATTAATTAGATTAATTAATATTTTTCACTGTAAAATCATAATTTTGAAAAAGTTTTAAAATTACCATTTTATCCTTGCACTGAATTTCGCTTCACCTAGTTGATCAATTGGTGTTTAGAAAAGTGGTTCAAACCCAAACGAAGGCAGTTATTTAATTAGTTTCGTTCATTGATCTGATCAACTTAGTTGGTATCTAAAGAAAGTAATGGAGGGGATCCCCACCAATCTTACACTTATCTGACCAGTTGGTTGGTTAGGTTTGCACTTGAAGTGTTTGATGGTGCACTTAGAACAGTTAGGAGCTGTCTAGATTTAGGATAACTTTAGGATAGAGCATCCACTTTATGCTAATTTGATTGTAATTAATATCTAACCACAACTAATTCTTCTTATCTATCATCTCTAGGTTTAGGACTCTCTTAGGATTCTCCTCTTTAAAACTTCTCTTTTTATTCCTCTTCTCTTTTTATTCCTCTCTCCCTCTTCCTTTAAAAAAAAAAAACTGAACCCCATATATTAGGGTTTGCACTGGTATATGCACAGTAGAAGATCTCTTTTTTCTGACCTAGTAGAACCTAATCTTGAAATTGAATGGATGATCCACATTAAATCTGACAATCAAATGGCTGAAAAATCCTGAAGAACCACCTAGGCAGATGAAAAAATATTTTATTCCTTCCACCTATAATTCATCAATTTGTATCCACTTACTTGATATCCTATAAGTCAATATGAGATCAAGGTGACCATAATCTAGATGTTTCTATCTTTCTATGGAATCAAACAGTCAGATTCTAGTTCTAAGGCCGACTTGAACTTGATAGCTCAAAAATTAGATAAAGTCAATCTTCTTATCCAGAAGTTAGATCAGTTCTTAGCCGTAGGCCAATAATCTCCTACATAATATACATCACCTTCTAATTATCAGAAGATTTATTCTATTTGTGCTAGCCTAGCTCATCATGTGAGTGAATGTCCCATGGCTGCATAGTTTTCATCTTTCATCCAAAAATAAGTTTAAGCTGTCCAAGGTTACTCTAAGCCTTTTAATGACCCATTCTCAAACATATATAACCCAGATTGGAGGAATCACCTTAATTTTTCTTGAAGACCCCATAGATTCAGGCTCAGACCCAATTTTCTCCTATACAAAACTTTCAAAATAGGCCCCAATACCAGAATTATGTCTATAATAGAGATCAACCTAATCAGCCTATCCAGCCATCATATCACAATTAGCCATCATATTCATCTCCTCAATAAATCAATCTAGTTGATGATAGGTTTACTCAACTTCAACAACTGATTATAACTCAACAGCAATCCATCGTCAGATTAGAAGCACAAATAAGACAGTGTTAGGATTTGACGCCTCAAGATTCAGCCCATATTGAGCCCACAGCGAGGTTCGCGGTGAAAAATGGAGTCCAACGAGACCAAGATCACCCGAAACGGAGCTCAGATGGAGGAGATACGAGCTTTTGAAGTCGGCACGAGAATCGAGGCGGCGGAGGACCGCCGGCGACCGGCGGTGGGCGGCAGCGGCTTGGCCGCAGGCGGCGGCGCGCGGGACGTGCGACCCAGGCCCGCGCGGGACGCGCGACCCAGGCCCGCGGCCCAACGGGGTGCCCGGCCCAGGCGGGCGTGCGGCCCAGGCACGCGCAGGCGCGGCCTAGGCCCGTGCGCGCGGGCCGGCCCAGGCCAGCGGCCTGTTGGCCCCCTTGCCCCGGTCCACCATGGACCGGGCGGTCCACGGCGGGGCCTGTGGACCGCGTGGGCATTTTCCACGCGTTTCTCGCAGTCCACGGCACTATTCCATGGACCGAAGCACGATCAGACGGCCCAAAGAGATTGCGGTCTTGATCCGACGGTTCAGGGGGTTTTTTGGCTTTGTTTAGGACTCCTAATCCCTCTCTAATCAAGTTTAAACCATGTTTAACCCTTTAAAAGGGTCCTGTGACGAAATAGAGAGGAGAGGTTCGATTTTTCGCATCGTACGGAGCCGTACGAACCCGAGGAGAGAGAGAGAGGCGAGAGCGCTGTGAGAGAAGGAGCAGGAGGCTTCTGGACAGCGGTCGCCAGGCTCTTCAGGGGTTCAGGGGGTCTTCAAGGGAGAGAGAGCTTTTGTGAGGGGAACTTCAGGTGAGAGAGAATTGGGTGTACAAGAGTTGAGGGTGAGGTCTCCTCTTATAAATTTTTTTTTCATAGTGAAGTTTGCATGCCCCGTGGAGGCGAGCCCTTTTGTGGCTGATCCACGTATTTTGATTGTTTTTTCTTTTGTTTTGTTTCTTCTTTCTTCCTGTTGCATCGTGTGGTACTGAAAGAATCTTGGGAGGTGGTGTCCTGGCCAGACATCCACCCAACAGACAGTTAGTTGAGTCTACTATGAGGAGAGAACTAGATTAAGTACCGAGCCAACCGATACCGAATCTCAGGAACAACCCACCCAATGTCAACCAATCACCTGGACCTAGTCATCAATCCAATGTTCCACCTAAGAATCCCTAATTTGAGAATGTCAAAGTAATTTTTGAGCTTAGAAGTGATAGGATTCTTAAGGACCCATATCAAGACCAAGTGAAAGAGGCTAGTACTGATGCTAGCCAAAATATGAATTTAGAAGAAGAGGTTAGTACTGATGCTAACCGCATGGAAGAATCTGAGCCCAAAATTGGTACTGATGCTAGTTCCAATTTGAATAAGAGAGTTAAAGGGAAGAAGAAAGTGGATGAGTTATTTGAGACATATAAACCTAAAGCCTAGAAGCTGGTTCTTCCTGCAAAAAGCAAGGAGCACGCAACAAATCAAGTGACACCCTTCTAGTATCCATTGCATCGAACTCAACTCCTAATAAAAAAACTCAATTTATGAGTATTTTAGAAGAATAAATAGGAGAAATTCTCAACAAACAAGAGTCTGTGAATGAGTTTGTAAATTATCTTCTTAAAATTAGAAAGATAAAACTGACAAAGAACGGGATCGTGAACTACTTTGTAGAGATTGATAACAAAATACTGAAATTTATCAATAAAGGGATCGTATGCCATCTTTCTGAGATTGGCAATCCAAAACCATTAACATTTATCAATCCAATATTTGACAAGGGGGAGGTGAGAGAATCTGTATTGTGTTTGATTGAAGACTTTAAACTCAGTGCTCATGGGAGGTAATCCAGATCCTTGTATTTTACTTTCATTTTTCTTTTTAGATTATTTAGGATTCGACTCGTGTCTGGCTGAAGATGATAAATTTAACGCTTGTTAGGAGGCAACCCAATTTTTACATTTGAATCTCTTTTTATTTTTAGCTTACTTTCTTTTTAAATTTAGGATTAAATTAGGATGAGAACTAATTTTGAGAAGACTTTGAGTGGAATCATTAAAGGCCAGACCGAATCAAGTACACATCTAGATCAGATGACATCTCTCTTTTTCTTCCTCTTTGTTTATAATACTTTATTTTTTCTACTTTATTGAGGATAATATCGATTAAATTAGGAGGAAAAAAAAATTAAATCCTTGAATAAGTTAGTATTTTGTATTTAGACATCGGATTACGCTTAAGAATTGAGTTGAACCAAGTATTTTTTTAAAAAAAAAATTAATGCACAGACCAGAGAGTTTGTAAGATATCGAAAGATTAAGTATTAAGAAAACTCAATGAATAGTTAAATTTTGAACATAAACATTCTTTTCTTGAGCATTTCTAAATTCTTCTATCAGCATCAAAGAAGAGTTTACTTTTTATGAGCTTATATCGGATAACTATATATTTTTTATAAAATAATTTATTTTATTAAAAAAAATTCAAAAACTTCATACTGAGTAATCGGATCTCTTTGCCTAAGCAAGCATTGAGTTTCATATCAAAAAGTATGAAAGGCAAAAAAAATTTATTATAAAGCTAGTCTTAACTCGTAGTCTGTTTGATTCGAGCTAATAAGTCCAAGGAATATTTTATATCTAATACCCTAAAGCTATCTAGTTCACAAGTTATTGATTGAAAACTCACTACATGGATCAGACAGAAAGTTTAAGGGTTAAGACACTCAATAGCAGTACAACGTTAAAAAAATAAAAAAAAAAAGAAGAGCAAAGTCTAAATATCGATCTCCCATCAGGTAACCAGGTCCCTTCGCCTAAGTAAGCATTGTGGTTTGCATAAAAAAATAGATAATGTGAAGCTATTTTTATAATAAATAAAGGATAGAAGTAACAATACACTTGTCCATATAAAAGTTAGACGATTTAGAGATAAAGATAGAAGTAATTTAGAAAAAAAATTAAAAAAATATTTAGTATTCTTCACTGAACTTCTACATTAATTAGTACTAATATTCCAATATATACTTCACTCACACTTACTGAACATCAATGTCCTTTTGAAAATTGCCTGATGAAATTCAAAACTCTAAATTAAAAGATACTTTATTCTAATTTTTTTTTTACTCGAGACGAGTAAATTTAAGTTGGAAAGTATAATCAATGCATTAAATATGACATAAAAAATATTAAAATTTTTATTATTTAATTTTTATTATTTTAAATTTAATATTTTTTATATATTTTTTAAAAATAATTAAATATAAAAATTTAATTGTAAATCAACAAACAATAACCTTAAATACGTACAGATGAAATTTCAGTTCAAATTCACCTCTGTTACTTGCACGACGCACAAAGATACGTTTCAGAAATCTAATAGATAAAAAAAAAAAAAAAAAAAAAAAAGCATGAGCATTAAAGGCTAAGGCCCAGCGGTGAATTTAATGCAATAGGAGGCTTGGAGAAGAATTTAGGGGCTAACAGAGAATAGCAAGCGGGCTTCACGTGGTTTCGAAAGCGGGACCTAGCGGTTTGAATTTGCATGGGACCTAGCAGCCATTGGCTGGTTCATGCAGTGCAAGGAGGATGCGTGGGTTTTAAATGGGTGATGCTACCGGGGCTTCACGCGATGCGGCGCACGAGATTCAAATTTGGATGCGGGAGCTATCGAGGTGAGCTGGGCCGATTCAAGCCTAGGTCTTCACAACAGCAGGATTAAGGGGCTAGTGTGAGACATGGCATGGTTTCGTGAGGATGCGTGGCTTCACGCGGCCTATTGCACGATCGTGAAAGCAAAAGAGTTTGAGAAGGAAAAGAACATTAAAATAATTGGAATTCAATCTCTTCAACCCCACGCGATGTCCTATAGTTTGACATCGATAAATCAAAAGGATTCCTCCCCGTCCTAATGCCTATGAAAAGGACTCAGAGAAACAAAAAAGTCATCCAAAAGAGGGAGAGGCATAAAGAGGAGGCAGCAAACAAGCTTTGGATTGCAGGAAGGATTTTAAGAAAGAGGTACTTAAAATTTGAGCTTTGTTTCTACATCATCTTCGTGTCTACACCATCTCGAAGATCAGATCTAAAGAGAAAAAAGAAGAAAAAACTCAGTTTGCTTTAAAAATTTGAAGGAAGAAGGAGAAATTATTAACCATCTTCTCGATGAGACTGCACCAATCGACTTTCAATTTTGTTATAATTTTTATTTTATTTATTTATTTAAATTTTTGTTACAGTTTATTTTATTTTATTATTTTTTTAAATTTTTATAATTAAATTTAAATTTTAATTAATATAAAATTTATTTTTTTACTTTAAATTTTTTTTTTATTTTTATTACAAGTAGATGCTAAGATCTAGATAGTAAATTTTAGTACCAATTTATTTTTATGTATTTTAAATTCTTACTCTTTATTTTTATTGTAAGTAGAAGCTAAGATCTAGATAGTAAATCTTAGTACCAATTTTTTTTATATTTTTAATTTTTAATTTTTAATTTAAATTATTTTTTTTAAATTTTTTTATAATAAAACTATCCTTCTCTGGTATCTGATCCGACTCGCTACTCTTTATGTATTTTTAATTTTTTTAAAAATTAAATTTAAATTGATAATCACGGAGTCCTAATGATAATATCGTGATATATCACCACCCACTGATGCGTAACCAAATGAGCAGATTTTGTTTTGTCCATTAAACATGGTGTTGGCACGATAGAATTCATGATTAGAACACAGGGAGCTAGGGAGAGCTTTTTTTTTATATGTTCATTAGGTTGAAGAGAAGAAGGTTTGAGGTCGATATAAGGCAAACATCATCAAGAAGTTGACAAAAACAGGGAAGAAGAAGTTGGTTGTGTATTTTCCTCTAGGTACCGACTATTGGAGGCTTGTAGGTGAAAATCAAACTCTACTGAGAAACTATTTAGGCTTTGCTATGAGACAACATGTTCAAGCTCCTATTTTTGAGTGGGACAAAATATATGACGGCAAGAAGATTGCAATTTGGGCAGACATAAATGTAAGCAAACTTTTCTCATATTTTACTCTTTATATGAATGTGTGCTTTGCTAGGTAGGCATACCACTTTGTTATGCAAATGTGTTTATAAGCAATGATTGTGTTATGTGTTTTAATACGGCAGAGATACTTTGTAGTGAGTCCGGTTAGTCCACGTAAGTTTCAGAAGGTGGAGGAACCAAATAGAAAACTAAAGGGTGAGAGTCCAGAGCAGAAGCAGGACAAATTTGATAGCTTTTATGTTTTTTATATGAGTGAGACACATCAGAAATAGAAGAGCAAATTGTATCGAAAGGTGCATCTCCAGTACAATATAGAAGCAGAGTGCATGGATCATCTTCTAGATAATATGCCGGAGTATATGAAGCAAGAGCTCCCTAAAGAATATAAAAAACCCGAGTGGAAGGTTTTAATCACATTCCTTTTATAGATTGAATCATCAAAGAATAAAAAATTTAAGTGGATCTATTTTTACATTCAACTGTATGATTTTTTGTAATTACAAATATTAATTTAAGAACTATTGGACTATAGACAAGGAGCGAGAGTTGTGCAGCTAGCCGTGCTAAGGCGAAAATCAAGCATACAATTGGTGCAATCCCGTTCCTCCAGCACGAATATGATATGGTAAGGATATGTTGGTGCTTTATTTTTTGTTTTTCTTGACTTTTTTTGGACAAGCAACTCTATTTATTGATGATGTTTGTATTGTAAATGGATGAGGAAACAGAAGAGTTGGCTCCAGCTAGTGAAGTATGCAGTGCTGTGCATGGTGCAGCGGATGAAGAGTCTGATTTTCACAATAATGAATCTCTACACATATATGTAAGCATTATTTATACATTCTTTTTATTGATTTTGCTGCTCTCTATTCACAACGAAGAAGAAGAAGAAGAGACAAAGATGTCATGGAATGAAGTCAGATGAAGAAGAAGGTATATGAAGGAATAAGATAAGAAATTTAAGGGTTAAAAGTAACAAAATCAGATATAGAAGTCAGGTCATCATCATAACTGACTGGAATCAGATCCTGATTAGAAACTTCACACCAGTTTATAGTAGATTTAAAGATATTCCTTTAAAATATTAATCAAGAGCATTTAGGAGACATCTCTGCTAGATAGTATCCAAGTTTTTCTTGAAATGTTCATCTTAATGTTTTATGTCAATTATGAGTTCTACTCCTATGTTGTTGAAAATTTTTACTGATTTTGTGCTTAGTTAGACCATAAGGTTAATTAGGAGACATCTAACATGTCATTATCATTTATAATCTTGGTAATGTAGGAAAAGATAAAGGAGATCGAGAATCATCCTGTTTCGGATGGTGAGATAGCACCTAATAGGGATGAGATATATACTGAGGCGATGAACATCTATGGTCATTATTTTCAAGGTAGGGAAAATGGTTACAGCTCCTATGTTGTGGGTCCATCTTGGATGAAGCGGATCCCAGAGGAGGAACGGGACAACATGGTCCAGGACAATATTGCATTGAAGAAGGACAACAACAAGATGAAGGAGGATAACATGAAGATGAAGGAGGAGCTGGCTGCACTCGGATCAAAGTTTGCAATGTTTTAGCAACTCCTACTGTCACAAATGCATGTCTACACCTCCATCAGAACCAGGCTCATCTTTAGCCAACCATTTTATGGACTTAGAGACTCAGGTATTTATAATTTCATTACTTTTGCAACCTCAGATGAAAAAGCTTGCTCAAACTTCTTCATTGTTGTGGCCTGGATATGCCTTCATGGTTCTTAATTACAATCCCAATAGCACACCCTATTTGATCTTGTTTCCATGCTCCATCCACATTTATTTTATAGAGACCCACATTTATTTTATTGCTTGTTAAACTTAAAAGATATATTAGTGTTAGAGAAAGGCCATTTTTATCTAAACCATGTTTTTGATTGCTTGTTAAACATCAATTAGATGGACCTTGATAGTTTTTTTTTGTTTGTTGTTGTAGGCCGGCTAAATGGGTTTGAGATAAGACACTACTTATTGTAATAATACTTTGGGTGTTGGAGATGCCATTTTATTTTGTGGTGAAAGTACATTTGAGCACTTATATGTGTATGGTTGTTTAAGATGGTTATTTTGGATTATGAAAATGTTACGGATGGATGATGAACTTGTGTGCTTTTGATATTGAATTTAATGATGATGGAGTTTATTAAGTATATAAATTATGCTTATCTTGTTAATTATGTGATTGTATGAGAAAGTTTGATGGAGAAATATGAAATTGTTGATATTACTTTGAGTGTATAAAACCAGCTTTGGTAAAACCAGCTTTGGTGGGATGGTTTGGCATTTAGTAATAAAGAAAGAGTTTCATCATCATAGATATAGCTTTAGATAACAAAAAATATAATATGATCACCTAAAAATGCATACAATGATAGTAATTGTTACCAAAAATATGTTGGAGTGACAAACAATTCAATTTTCACATAAGCTCTTTTATGGTGATAATTTCATCACCTTAGGTGTGTTTTTGTGATGAAAATTTCTATCACCTCAAGGTTGCCAAAAGCGATGTGATCTTTCATCACTTTAGAGAGGGATATGGTGACCAATATACTTGTTAACTAAACATGTCTATGGTAACATCTAGTTATGTCATAATATGCATGCTTTTAGGTAACTACATACGTAGCCTAATATATCTATAAGGTGATAAATATTCTTAGCTAAGGTGATATACTATTGATCACTTAAACTATAGTGACAATATATTCAACATCTCTAAAGCCGTGTCACCAAAGCTTTTAGCGATGCCTGCATATGTTTTGATTTTTTATTTCATCTCCAAAACTTTAGGTGATGTAATTTCATACTTAAGGTGGCGTATTTTTTCATCTCCTTAAGATCGATCTATTGTAGTGCCATCTAAGCTAATAATGGATCTACATTCATTAAGAAACCTCCTCTTGCATGCATCAAGATAGATATATAACCTCTGAAAGGGGCCTACTGGTCTTCTCTGATAAATGAACTAATGTGCATGGTACCATCACGACTAGTTTTCTTAATAACACATAATACTCCTATAGCTTTTCATACTGCTCTTTATGTGACCCATATATGGCTAGAAGTACTTTCTTCTTTGCTCTATATATTTTAGCCTTATATATCTATACTTTGACCTTCCTTTCTATGCTTGTAATAAATCCTTTAACACTCTATTTGGTATCAAACTTGATATCTTCTAAAACTTGAGACAACCATTTAAAGGTCACATTATAATTCTCAAACTATCTCACATACTTATGTATGGACTAGAACTTTTTAATTTGATAGGTGGCTATCCTCTATAGTCAAAGGTATGATCCTCCTACCATAATTCTTTTTGCATATAGTTGTGACTCAAGCTTTTTCATTGTACTTGTAGATAAAATAAAGTTGTTCTATATGGTATAATGCCTTAAAGCCTTCCTAAAACTATAAGCTGAAATAAATAGCATCTTAAGCTCCAACTTTATAGGCTTACTAAAGTCTGTATCCATATTAAATTCTAGTACCCTTGCTATGAGGCCCAAACCCATGTTTGGCCCAAAGCTTGTGAGTCTTACTCTAAACCGGTGCCTTTATATGTGGTGGTGGAATGATGAGAAGGAGCCAAGTACCTCTCTCCCGCGAATAGCCCAAGAGGGGCCATGCGCCATAAAATCACAATTTATGCATGAGTTACGGAGAAAAAGCAGAGCATCATCTATTTTATTCTCATCGATAACCAAACCCCCACCATTCTTTCTCTTGATCTCTACAATCTCTTGCCCTTAATATCTTCATTTCTTTCTCATTTTTCTTTCTCTATTTTCCCTCTCCCATCCCTTCCCCTCCATGTCTAAATCTCCCCGCTTAATTTCACATACATCCGATGCCATCCATGCCTCTTTTTTTCTCATTATCAAGCCTAGCAAGTCTTCTTTCGTTCATTAATCTTTATTTCGTTAGAATATTTTAGTGGAAAAAAAATTAGGACATTAATATAATGTCCAAAGATCCTTACCAAGCCCTTCTTCTTTTTTTCGACAGTAGCTGGTGGCTATGCTATGGGTGACAGTGATTTGGAGCTATATCGCATGCAACGGCCAAGTGGAGGGCCGACAATTATTCTTGTATGTTGTGATGAAAGAGGAAAGATAAAAAAAGAAGAAAAAAATAAAATAAATTAGGGAAAGAAATAGATAATCATTTCCACCCTCTCCTCTTTTCACTCTATGTTGGAAATCAAAAGAAAGAAAAGGGAAGGGGGTTGTTTGCACCTCCCTAAGAAAAATAGAAAAAGAGAAAACGTGTGCTTGTATGAGAAAGACAAATGGAAAGAGGTTTTGGAGATTCAAAATGTTGACTTTATACTTTAAAATTGTTTAAGATAGAAAAAGGTATGGTGCAGATTGCTATATATGCTAAAGGACTTGAATATCATAATAGAAAGACAAGGTAGGAAGGTAAAAAAGTGAAAGAACAAGCGGATGGGATTTGAAGATAAGGGGAGTCTGTGGACGTTGACCGGAGAGAAAATAGGAAGAGGATGAATACACGAGGATGCATTATCGATAATTATGATTTCTTCTATAATTAGAAGCTTAAGCATTAGAGAGTAGATGGTAGGAAGGGGGAGTAGAATTGACATATTTATAGCTATGATTAACATTGTGATTTGATGTTTGAGTATAGTTCTGCATATTATGCTATAGGTTTTTTGAGGAGAATAATAACTATTGGCTGTGAGTTGAACTTTATTATTCTTAAGATAAGTGACTTAATTCTTCTTGATGTATTTCAAAATAGTTTAATGATCTTTGCATCTGCCTGACTAAATGGTCAAGCATGTTATATTGTATCTTTGGTATAAGAATTATATATTTTGATACTTCTACAAATAAATTAGTTTGATATATGATCTGTTTCAAACAATGATTTTAAAAAATATGATTGGATAACTTATGATAATATTATTGTATATATTTAGCATGGCTATGATCTATTCTGGCCCATCAATAGGGATTATTGTTGGTCTTATCAACTTGTACTTTCAAAAAATAGTTTCAATGCTATACCATTAGTGATCAAAATAGTGGTTATTCGACGGTCTGCTACTTGTTGGGTATAAAATACCCTCAGCCGAAGTTCTTGACAGGATTGACCCTCCCAGAACTCCTCCGGCTTTCGACTGCAGATGGTATCTCTCCGGACTTCCCCAACAGCCGGAGTTCCACAGTGCTGACTGAATTCTCCCGACGGACGAGCTCCCACTACACCACCCGAGCTCCTTCAACATGAGTTCCCCCAGTCATCTATTAAGCTGCCCCAAGTGCTCGCTGAGCTCCGCCGCAGCCGACCTTCCACGACTATCAGCTGTTCCCGAATCCCTTCCAGGCTTCATCCAGCCAGGTTCAACTCCAATCCGAATTGCCCGGACTTCGCCAATGGCTGAACTTCTCCAACGATAGATTCCTACAACTACCAGATTTTATCCGGACTCCTACGAGAGCTGGATCTCGTTCCCGACTCCGGCTGCAGGCGGACGTCGTCCGGACTCCTATGGGAGCCGGGCTCCACCCACGACTTCGTTTACAGGTAAACTTCGTCCGGACTCCTACGGGAACCGGACTTCACTCACAACTCCAATTGCAGGAGGACTTCGCACGGGCTCCTACGGAACCAGATTTTGTCTCTGACTCCAGCTGCGGGAAGACTCTGCCCGGATTTCATCCCCGACCTCGACTGCTGGAAGGCTTCGCCCGGACCCCTACGGGAGCCGGGCTCCATCCTCGACCCCGACGCTGGAGCCGGACTTCGCCCCTGACTTTGATTGCAGGTGGACTTCGTCCGGGCTCCTACGGGAGCCAGATCTCGTCTCCAGCTCCAGCTGGGGAAAACTCTGCCTGGGCTCCTACGAGAGCCGAATCTCGTTCCCAACTCCGGCTGCAGGCGGATGTCGCCCGAACTCCTACGGGAGCCGGGCTCCGCCCACGACTTCGCTTCAGGTAAACTTCGTCCGGACTCCTATGGGAGCCGGACTTCACTCACAACTCCAATTGCAGGAGGACTTCGCACGGCTCCTACGGGAGCCAGATTTCGTCTCTGACTCCAGCTGCGGGAAGACTCCACCCGGACTTCGTCCCCGACCTCGACTGCTGGAAGGCTTCGCTCGGACTCCTACGGGAGCCGGGCTCCATCCTCGACCCCGACTGCAGGAGCCGGACTTCGCCCTTGACTTGGATTGCAGGTGGACTTCGCCCGGGCTCCTACGGGAGCCAGATCTCGTCTCCAGCTCCAGCTGCGGAAAAACTTCGCCCGGGCTCCTACGAGAGCCGGACCTCATTCCCGACTCCGGCTGCAGGCGGACGTCGCCCGGACTCCTATGGGAGCCGGGCTCCGCCCACGACTTCGCTTACAGGTAAACTTCGTCCGGACTCCTACGGGAGCCGAACTTCACTCACAACTCCAATTGCAGGAGGACTTCGCCCGGGCTCCTACGGGAGCCAAATTTCGTCTCCGACTCCAGCTGCAGGAAGACTCCACCCGGACTTCATCCCCGACCTCGACTGCTGGAAGGCTTCGCCCGGACTCCTACGGGAGCCGGGCTCCATCCTCGACCCCGACTGCTGGAGCTGGACTTCGCCCCTGACTTTGATTGCAGGTGGACTTCGCCCGGGCTCCTACGGGAGCCAGATCTCATCTCTAGCCCCAGCTGCGGGAAAACTCCGCCCGGGCTCCTACGAGAGCCGGACCTCGTTCTCAATTCCGACTGCAGGCGGACGTCACCCAGACTCCTACGGGAGCCGGGCTCCGCCCACGACTTCGCTTATAGGTAAACTTCGTCCGGACTCCTACGGGAGCCGGACTTCACTCACAACTCCAATTGCAGGAGGACTTCGCCCGAGCTCCTACAGGAGCCAGATTTCATCTCCGACTCCAGCTGCGGGAAGACTCCGCCCGGACTTCATCCCCGACCTCGACTGCTGGAAGGCTTCGTTCGGACTCCTACGGAAGTCGGGCTCCATCCTCGACCCCGACTGCTGGAGCCGGACTTCGCCCCTGACTTTGATTGCAGGTGGACTTCGTCCGGGCTCCAACGGGAGCCAGATCTCGTCTCCTGCTCTAGCTGCGGGAAAACTCCGCCCGGGCTCCTGCGAGAGCCGGACCTCATTTCCGACTCCGGCTGCAGGCGGACGTCGCCCGGACTCCTACGGGAGCCGGGCTCCGCCCACGACTTCACTTACAGGTAAACTTCGTCCGGACTCCTACGGGAGCCGGACTTCACTCACAACTCCAATTGCAGGAGGACTTCGCTCGGGCTCCTACGGGAGCCAGATCTCGTCTCTGACTCCAGCTACTGGAAGACCCCGTCCGGACTCCCACGGAAGCCGGACTTCATCCCCGACTTCAACTGAAGGAAGACTTTGTCCGAACTCCCATGAGAGCCAAACTCTGATCTCCTCTCAGATGGGCAACTAGCCACCCCTCTCCGCCAGACACTCCAGCCGGACTTCGGCCGACAGGCCTGGACCCTCTAGCAGGCCACAGCAACAGCCACGACTCTGCTCCACTTCCTGCGACGGATTTCACGCGGCTCCATCACTCCCTGGCAGACTGCAATAATGGCCACGATCCTGCTCCACTTCCTGCAACGGGTACCACGTGATTCCTCCATCCTCTGGCAAGTCGCGACAATGGACGCCGCTCCACCCCCTGTGACAGACTCCACGTGGCACGTCCCGGTGATAGCCACGATTTCATTCCACTACTCTTCGCAACAAACTCCTCCTGACCATGGGCAGTCCACTGTCGGACGGTTACAAACGTCGCTATCAGTCTGTTGCTCCCTCCGCCTATAAAAGGGGGACCCCAGATACGTTATTCTCTAAGCTCTCATTTTTACCTAGAAATTCTGCTAAAATTTCCGTTCGAGCACTCCATTCTTGTTGAGGCAGAGAACTGACTTGAGCGTCGGAGGATCTTGCCGGAGCAACCCCACCTCCGGTTTAGATTTCTTTTGTAGGTCCCGACGGCGACCACGACTCCCTCGACTCCAGCCTCTCCGACGCAGGCGGATTTTTGCACTAACACTACTTATTATTTGTTGTTAGTTATTTGTTACTGACCTGTGCCATTGGGTTATATGGCCATAGCTAAATGTTAGACTATTATTAGTTTATGAAAAGTATGCTTTTAAAAAGAATTATTATCCTTTGATATTTGATATTATTAAATTTTACCCAATCAATTATATATATTTAATTTTGTTATGAATTAACATGCTTTAATCCATCTTGAAGTGTTTTATCACTTATTAAGTCATGAAGCTCATAATCTTTACATATTTTTTAGATTCAAGGATCCAAATTTTGGCATAGTCATCGGTATTTTAGGCATATAAATAGAGGCAAGATCAATCTGTAGATGGTAGAATGTACCTTGAATCAATCAGGACATATTACTATATGTAAATGGATGATATATAAATGATCTAAATATCAAAGTTTCAAAATATAAGCATCGTAATTAGTTATCCTGACAAATACCACTACCTATGCAAGAAGTATGTTACTATTTCTTGAACCACATGAGATTATCTAATAGATTAATTAAATGCCTTGCATCCTAATAAGGATACTTCCCTGTGAGTATGCCGTAGCTGTGCATAGTCCCAAGCTCGTGAACTCGGGTTGAGGCATGAAAGTTAAAATGATATCTAAATAGAGCTGACAAAATATAATCCGATCCATCAATCTGATCCGTGTTCAATCCACTATAAATAAATTTGAATTTAGGCTAAACAAGTTTAGATCATAAACAGATCGATCTGTTTAACCTGTTTAATATTTAGATCGGATTTAAATTTCAGATATCTGATCTATTTAATTCATTTAATATTTAGATTGGGTTAAGTTAGATAACTTGTTTAACCCATTTAACTTGTTTAGCCCTTTTAAGACCTGTTTAATCTATTTAAAACCTACTTAACATATTTCTCATCTATTTAACTGGATCTGTTTAACCTGTTTAATCTATTTAATCTATTTAACCTATTTAATCTATTTAAAAAATAGGTCAAGTAGGTTGGGTCAGGTTACCTATTTATTAAACAGATTG
>NC_025994.2:57808084-57925818 GCF_000442705.2 Elaeis guineensis
GAGGTGTCAGCTATTCTCCACTGTCTCACAAACTGATGCTATGATGTACCCAATAGGTTGATCACTCCTTTTTGGATAGCCTGCTGAAAAATATGCTCGATAAATTCTAAAAAACTGACAAGCAGATTTAAAATATTTTCAAATCAAAAATACTATGCTGTCCAAATCAGTTACACATATACATATATATTCTAAAACAACTTGTCAATAGAAGATCATTTCGTATTTTCTTACTTGCATATACATATATAAGCTGTAGAATAATAGATATCTAACTTTCTTTCGAAGTAAATCCTTTCATAGTAAAATATAGTGAGAAAACACCAAAGTTATATCGAAAATCACTCACCTTTTCCTAGCTATTGCACCTCTTTGGTGCTTGACTCTCCCAAAACAGTCTTTAAGTCTTCTTCCCCTCCTATAAAATTGGGTACACACTAATTAATGCTATACTTACATGATACATAAATATGAGAATGCATGCTTGGCTTGTTATGCCTATTCTTTAGCCCTTCCAACTCTTGCTTTTGTTAATTTTGTTTTGCTCTATTTTAGGATTAGCTAAATCTCAACATAAATTTAAAATTTTAGTAATTCAATTGTATTTCATTCTCATAATTTATCATAAGTCCAGTCGATACAAACTCCAACTTATTTGCTAAGAAGATTTCAAACTATTTTCTTGTTTCAAAAAATTATAGCAATAAATCCTTCTCAATTCAAGTTTAAACCCATAATTTGATTCATTAAAACATCACATCTAATGATAGTTATTCAAGGTTCAATTTAGATCTAATTTAGGGATTAAAATTCTTACCTTAATTGATTAAAATTCTATTGAAATCAATACAAGTTTCTTTTTTTTTTTCAAAATCAGCAATTTCAACGGTCTTCTTTTAATTTGAGATCACCTTTTCTTGCTAAATTCTCCTAAATTTCTATCTGAGAATATGGTCTTCTATAGCCCTCTCATTCTCTATTCCGTATGTTTTAACTGAGAAATTAAATCAGTAGTAGAAAGGAATCGATAGTTAAAGCTTAGGACTGAATTAAAATAATAGAGCAGCTTACCACGTGTCAATCCCATAGAAAGTCTATAATTAATGCACTTACTGAGGTGCTGCTAAAAGAAATTTTAGTCCATTTCTTTATGTTTTGAAGCAACTGAGTTAATCCCCTTAAGAATCCTTTTTAAATCAAAACACAAAACACTTGGGACCTACTTTATTTTTTGCTATCATCCTGCAGCCGAGCCGGCTCGCCTAAGTTTGGAGTCGGCTCGCCACAATCTTTACACCAAATTAAAATAAGAAAAAAATAAAAAAAATATTTACATACCTAAAATATCCTAAAAATTATCAGCTCATTCTTTGCTCAATAATCACTCAAAATATCCCTAATTATCTCTCAAAATAAATATTATATAATCATCAAAAATTCAACTTCAATATCACTATTATCAACTCGATTTTCTAATTACTTTCTTCCTTAATATCAAACAACTTTATACTTTACTAATACTAATTAATTAAGTTTCAAATGCTCAAATGTATCATGAATAAAATACTATACCATTTAGATATAAATGAATGCTAAATACAAATGCTTTAGTTCACCACATTCTTGATTCAGGGTGTTATATTTCTCTCCTCCTTAAAAAGAATTTCATCCCGAAATTCTGTTACCTTTATTCTGGAACAGATGCGAATACTTGTCTTTCATTTCATTTTCTTTCTTTCATGTGGCTTCTTCTGTATTATGATTCTACCATAAAATTTTAACTAATGATATGATTTGCAAATGCAACTGTTTCTTTTCTCTACTTAAAATCCACACTAATTCTTCTGGATAAGTTAAATCTTTTTTCAATTCAACTATTCTGGACTACAAAATATGTGATGGATCTAAAATGTACTTTTGTAGCATGAAAATATGAAACACATTGTGAATATGAAAAAGTTCTAGTGGTAGTGCCAACCGATATGCAACTGGTCCGATACACTCCGTTATTTCATATGGTCTGGTATATCTTGGACTCAATTTTTCTCGTTTTTCAAACCATAATATGTCTTTTCAAGAAGAGACTTTAAGAAATACCTTATCACTCACACTGAAAACCACATCTCTGTGTTTTGGGTCTGTATAGCTTTTATATTGATCTTGTGTTGTCTTTAATCGTTTCCTGATTAATCTGATCTAATGGCTATAATTTGCACTATCTCTGGACCTAAGAGTTTTCTTTCCCTTTCTTTATCCCAACACACTGGAGTGCTGCATTTTATGCCATATAAAGCCTCATATGGTTCCACACCTATGCTGGAGTAATAGTTGTTGTTGTAGGTAAATTTCATTAATGATAAATATTCATCTCAGCTATCTGTGAACTCTATAACACATGCCCATAGCATATCTTCCAAAGTTTGAATAGTCTTCTCTGGCTGTCCATCAGTCTGTGGATGAAAAGCAGTATTGAAATTCAACTTAGTATCCAAAGTCTTTTGCAAACTTGGCCAAAATCATGATGTGAATCTAGGATCTCGATCAAGTACAATGAAAATAGGAACCCCATGTTTGCTAATAGCCTCATCTACATATAGCTTTGCTAACTTATCCAGTGAAAAAGTCATCTTAATAGGAAGAAAGTGGGCTGACTTGGTTAATCTATCAACAGTCACCCATACTGCATCATTATCCTTCTTTGTTTTTGAAAGATCTGAGATAAAATCCATAGTAATGTACTCCCACTTCCACTCAGGAATAGGAAGTGGCTGTAACTTTTTGATTGGATTCTGATGTTCTACCTTTATCTGCTGGCACATCAAATACCTGGATACAAATTTAGCTATCTCTCTCTTCATGCTGTTCCACCAATAGCTTTGTTTGATAGTTAGGTATATTTTGGTGCTTTCTGGGTGCATAGCATAAGTTGAACAATGAGCTTCTTTCATTATCTGCTTTCTAAGATCCTTTGTTTCTGGAACACATACACGATTTTCGTGCATCAGAATACTATCCTTTCTGATTATAAAATCTACTTGAGATCCATTCTGAACAGCATCCATAATGTTCATTAATTGAAGATATTTAGTTTGAGCTTTACATATCTCATCCACCAATGTAGGTGTCACGCTCCAAATCCGGGATATAACACGGCCATGCTACCGAGGGATGGAACCCACGATAACACGAAGCCAATCCATCATAATCATCTAAAATCCATCAAATAAAAAGATTCAATTCTATTATTCATCAAATAATCAAACCAATATGGGTTCAGAGCATCTAAATCCAAAAGCGAGTACTAATCCGAATCTCAACATTCATAAATAACTACAAATCCATGATTATAAAATAAATTAAACTTCTGTTGCCAAATTTTTCAGCTTGCTATGCCGATCTTCAAGCTTGGATTCTTTTTGCCGATCCTAACCTTATTTCTCGGTTCAAAAAGAAAACAAAAAGAATATGAGCTACACTAGTCCAGTAAGTAGAACTTGCGCTTCCTTATCAGATCAAGTATAAATTTTTCATAATAATGTAATATTTAGAAAATAACAGTCATAGAGTATATAACAAAACAAGTTATAAACTCATCATGCATGTATAAATCATATATATTTCACAATCATGAATCGTAAATCATTTTCATCATGTATTCATGTCATGTTTCAAAATATTACTCACAGATATTTGTACTAAGGTCACTATTATACCCGTGACAGGGCCATATTTCTTAATCGACAGAGTTCTTAATTCATGTGCCAACTTTATACCCGCTGGCAGGGCCATGTTTCGTGTGGATGCTAGCTCCGGATGTCGACCTCCCCGAAGGGATTCATTCATAGCCATCTGAGAGCCTTTGAAATCATTATATCTTTTTCTTAAAGCATACATATATATAGATGAAAAAATAATAAAATTCATGCTTCATAATCATGCTATTTTCATAAGACATATTCATGAAATCAATGCTCATAATAAAATATGCTTTTTCATATCACATATGCCGATCCTTATTTTATGAAAAATTATGATTTCATCAATAGCAATTCTTTACATAAAAACATGATCATTTAAAAATAAATAAGGAGCATAAGATCCACTTACCTCATTCATCTTAGATCTTCAGACTTTATTAAAAGAATTAGCTAATCCTATTTAAAATATCAAATCATCATCAATTTCTATTCCATAAATATAATAAGATTAAATCATAAGGAAAGAGGACTGTTGTTAGGATGTGTCGGACCATCCAGATACCCGGGCAATTCAGGATCTCTTATCTAAGGGTCAGATTCAAGTGACTTGATCAAGAAATCATGAAGCACAGATCGAATTAAAGTCAAGATCAATCAATAGGATTCTTTAATAATAAATTTGAAAGATCTTTGATACGATCAGATGAGGTTGACATACAGCACGGATATCAAAGCAATTTCGAATCATCTTGTTAGAGTCAATATGAACCCCTAAAAGATGAAGGCATGACTCGATACAGGATCCATAGACCTTTTTTAGAGAGAGAAAGTCGATCATGAGAGAGAAAGTAGAGAGAGAAAGTAGAGAGAGAATCTTCGTATCCTTCAAAAGTGATAATCATGATTGAGATCATCAGAGGTTATATCAGAATGACTTAATATGGATTAACCATGATCGATGTTATCAATTTCGAAGAAGGATCGGATCAGGATCTAATCTACTGCATGAATTTCGGAGCAGTCTCAGATCATCATATTTTCATCTCAAGTTTATCCTAGGGTCTGTGATGCAATCAGAGAGAGAATGACTCTAGAGAGATGAAATCCATAAAAAGAGATAAAAAAGTTTAGAGAGAGAAAATAGGAAGAAAATCTAGAGAGAGAAAATGGAGAGAGAATGTAGAGAGAGAAAGTCCAATTCTAAAGAGAGAAAGACTTAAGAGAGAGATGAGAAAAACTTTCTCTCACATGTATTTTTTTATTATTATATTTTTCTTTTCTTTTTTCTTTTTCTTTTTCTTTTTCTTTTTAGAGAGAGACAATAGAGAGAGAAAGAGAGAGAAGAGAGAGAAAGAGGGAGAAAGAGGGGAGAGAGGGAATTTTTCTTTTTTCTTATTATTATTATTTTTTATTATTTTTTTTTATTTTATTATTTTTCTATTTTACATTTTCTTTTCTTTTCTTTTTCTTTTTCCTTTTTCTTTTCTTTTTCCTTTTTCTTTTCTTTTTCTTTTTCCTTCTTCCCGGGCTTCCATTGGACCGAAACAGGGGACCTAGAGGTCCCCGTGCCTTGACCGGCCAATCACGGCCATTCCCCGTCCCACGGTGGCCAGCGGCAAGGGCGGCCTTCCCCCGAGTTCAGAGGGCCCGTACCAACGATCAGTGGTGACCGTCGGTGCCGGAAAATCGGAGAAAAGAAGAGGCCGGACAGAAGGTTCTCTTTTCCAACAAAATCTGGCGACACCCATCGCCGACAATCGTGCCCACAGGCACGGGAAAGAAGGGAGAGAAGAGGGGAAGAGGAAGGAGGTCTTACCACAACCTCCGATGACCCCCACTGGCGTGAAATCGCGGCGAGCACAAGTCGAAGCATCGTGGCTTCAATCGGGAAAATCGGAGAAAAACTCCGACGATCGTCGGTGGCTGATGGATCTACACTTAGAGGAGAGGAGGAGGGTTCTTATAGAGCTCGTCCTAGGATCTTTTAATGGCCCTAGGACTCCGATTCTTGATCGGAATCGGGGAAGAGGAAGACTCCGATCGGGAGTCTTCCTCCCTATTTTTTTTTTTTTTAATGGGCTTTGTGGGCTTTTTGGCCCATCAGGCCGGATTATCACATTCTACCCCCTTTAAAAAAAATTTCATCCTCAAAATTTAACATACCTTCATTTTCACATAAGTGTGGATATCTCGACTTCATATCATCTTCAAGCTCCCATGTGGCCTCTCTCTCTTCATAATTACTCTAATGAATCTCTACATACGGAATGATACGCAGTCTTAGAACTGGCTCTTTTCGATCAATAATTCAGAGAAAAAATTCTTTATAGGTTAGATCTTCATGAACTTGCAATGGCTCATACTTTATCACATTATTTGGATCGGGTATAAATTTTCTTAGTGGTGAAATATGAAAGACATTGTGCACTTTAGATAATTCTGGTGATAAAGTTAGTTCGTAAGCAATATCTCCTACTCGGCTCAAAATTTCAAAAGGTCTAATAAATCGCGGACTCAGCTTGCCATGTCTCTCAAACCTCATGACACTTTTTGTAGGTGATACTTTTAAAAAATTATGATCACCAAAGTGAAATTTCAATTATCTTCTTTTTCTATCTGTCCAACTCTTCTGTCTATCCTGTGCTGCTTTGAGTCTTTCCTTGATCAGATAGATTTTCTCTCTAGCATCTATCTATTATCAGTAAAATCTTTTCTTATTTACAACTAACGTATTTCATAATATCTTTTGATTTAAAGGATTAATATTTCTAATCAATTCAGACCATCACGCTTTTGCTGCGCACTCTGATCTCAACTTACCAAATTATCTAAGTTTATCAAAAATAAAAATATCTTTATATATTAAATCAACCAAAGATAGATTCAACTTTCAGATTTCAAATATAATTTAGGATAAAATTTAAGATTTTTTTGTCATTACTATCTCTTAGACATAGCACATCAAAATTAAATCTTCATCCACCTTCTATGTTTGAACTTATTACATAAGCTTCACCACTCCTCAAGAATCCAATATGTCTAGAATTAATTTGAGTTAACCTTCGATTTACCTTACAATCATTTAGATAACTTCCAAACCAACTTTTCTTTACAAAAAAAAATTAACATCAAAATCAGCAAAGTTATCATGTCCTTTATCCATATAGGTTTAGCATTCCAATGTCATCGAATATATCCAACATAATATATCAATACCTCCCACTTCATTCTAGGGTCAGCACTTCTCGTACTCAGGTCAATCTTGCTAATTGAAATCTATAATATAACTCGTCAATTCTATTATAGACCTCATACGCCACTTATGCATAAATTTCATCATAATACCTATTGATTCGAAATCAAATTATTGAATCCTTTCTTTTATATCTATCGTGTTCCTCATGATCTTCGCCTCAAGTTCAAATATCACTAAAGTCACAATCCCGAATAATGATAACCTTAAGCTCAAATACCACTTAAGTCATATTTTCTAGTGATCATAACCTAAACTTTATATCATTCTATCACATCCTTAATGATCATAATCTTAAGCTCTGATATTATTCATTATACTCCACTCGGTCACATCCTATTGATCATACATAAAGTTTTGATATCACTTTATAATCTCAATGATCTTAAACCTAAGCTCTAATATTATTCTATCATATCCTAATTATTTATATCATTTATATCATAATCTCCAATGATTATAACCTAAGCTCTGATACCATAAAATGTCACGCCCTAAATCCGGGACATAACACGGCCATGCTACTGAGGGATGGAACCCACGATAACACGAAGCCAATCCATCATAATCATCTAAAATTCATCAAATAAAAAGATTTAATTCTATTATTCATCAAATAATCGAACCAATATGGATTCAGAGCATCTAAATCCAAAAGCGAGTACTAACCCGAATCTCAACATTTATAAATAACTACAAATCCATGATTATAAAATAAATTAAACTTCTGTTGCCAAATTTTTCAGCTTGCTATGCCGATTTTCAAGCTTGGATTTTTTTTGCCGATCCTAACCTTATTTCTCTGTTCAAAAAGAAAACAAAAGAAATATGAGCTATACTAGCCCAGTAGTAGAACTTGCGCTTCCTTATCGGATCAAGCATAAGTTTTTCATGATAATGCAATATTTAGAAAATAACAGATAATACAAAATAAAGTATTTCATAGAGCATATAACAAAACAAGTTATAAACTCATCATGCATGCATAAATCATGTATATTTCACAATCATGAATCGTAAATCATTTTCATCATGTATTCATGTCATGTTTCAAAACATTACTCACAGATATTCGTGCTAAGATCACTATTAAAAATAAATAAGGAGCATAAGATCCACTTACCTCATTCATCTTAGATCTTCAGACTTTATTAAAAGAATCAGCTAATCCTATTTAAAATATCAAATCATCATCAATTTTTATTCCATAAATATAATAAGATTAAATCATAAGGAAAGAGGACTGTTGTCTGGATATGTCGGACCATCCAGATACCCGGGCAATTCAGGATCTCTTATCTGAGGGTCAGATTCAAGTGACTTGATCAAGAAATCATGAAGCACAGATCGAATTAAAGTCAAGATCAATCAATAGGATTCTTTAATAATAAATTTGAAAGATCTTTGATACGATCAGATGAGGTTGACATACAGCACGGATATCAAAATAATTTTGGATCATCTTATTAGAGTCAATATGAACCCCTAAAAGATGAAGGCATGACTCGATACAGGATCCATAGACCTTTTTTAGAGAGAGAAAGTCAGTCATGAGAGAGAAAGTAGAGAGAGAAAGTGGAGAGAGAATTTTCGTATCCTTCAAAAGTGACAATCATGATTGAGATCATCAGAGGTTATATCAGAATGACTTAATATGGATTAACCATGATCGATGTTATCAATTTCGAAGAAGGATCAGATCAGGATCTAATCTACTGCACGAATTTCGGAGCAGTCTCAGATTATCATATTTTCATCTCAAGTTTATCCTAGGGTCTGTGATGCAATCAGAGAGAGAATGACCCTAGAGAGATGAAATCCATAAAAAGAGATAAAAAGGTCTAGAGAGAGAAAATAGAGAGAGAAAATGGAGAGAGAATGTAGAGAGAGAAGTCCAATTCTAGAGAGAGAAAGATTTAAGAGAGAGATGAGAAAAACTTTCTCTCACATATATTTTTTTATTATTATATTTTTCTTTTCATTTTTCTTTTTCTTTTTCTTTTTCTTTTTAGAGAGAGACAATAGAGAGAGAAAGAGAGAGAAGAGAGAGAAAGAGGGAGAAAGAGGAGAGAGAGGGAATTTTTCTCTTTTCTCATTATTATTATTTTATTATTATTATTATTATTTTCTATTTTATTATTTTTCTATGTTGTATTTTTTTTCTTTTCTTTTTCTTTTTCCTTTTTCTTTTCTTTTTCCTTTTTCTTTTCTTTTTCTTTTTCTTTTTCCTTCTTCCCGGGCTTCCATTGGGCCGAAACAGGGGACCTAGAGGTCCTCGTGCCTTGACCGGCCAATCAATGCCATTCCCCGTCCGGCGGTGGCCGGCGGCAAGGGTGGCCTTCCCCCGAGTTCGGAGGGCCCGTACCGGCGGTCGGTGGTGACCGTCGGTGTCGGAAAATCGGAGAAAAGAAGAGGCCGGACAGGGGGTTCTCTTTTCCAACAAAATTCGGCGACACCCATCGCCGGCAATCGTGCCCACAGGCACGGGAAAGAAGGGAGAGAAGAGGGGAAGAGGAAGGAGGTCTTACCACAACCTCCGATGACCCCCACCGGCGTGAAATTGCGGTGAGCACAGGTCGAAGCGCTGCAGCTTCAATCGGGAAAATCGAAGAAAAACTTCGACGATCGTCGGTGGCTGATGGATCTACACTTAGAGGAGAGGAGGGGGGTTCTTATAGAGCTCGTCCTGGGGTCTTTTAATGGCCCTAGGACTCCGATTCTTGATCGAAATTGGGAAAGAGGAAGACTCCGATCGGGAGTCTTCCTCCCTGTTTTTTTTTTATTTATTTAATGGGCTTTGTGGGCTTTTTGGCCCATCAGGCCGGATTATCATAGTAGGCCTGATCCAAAAATTAGCTAGCAAAACTTTGGAATATCTCAATGACAATTTAGCATTTAGTGCCCTCAACTCTCCCATCAATGGTAAATACACAGCCTCAATATGAGACAAAGTGGTTGTGGACCTTTGGCTCAATACACTTGCCACTATATTAACTTTTTCGAGCTAATAATCAATTGTGCAGTCATAATCCTTGATAAGCTTAAACCACCTTTGCTGTTTAAGATTCAATTCCTCCTGGGTTAGTACATACTTCAAACTTTTATGATCTGTGAATATCTGATACTGCTTTCCATATAGATAATGTCTCCAAATCTTAAGGGCAAACACAACTACAGTAAGTTCTAAATCATTAGTAGAATAATTCAATTCATGTGGTCTAAGCTATCGAGAAGCATAAGCAATTATCTTCATATACTGCATTAACACACAATCTAAACTTTTGTGGGAAGCATCACTATATATCACATAATCTTCATTACTAGAAGAAAAAGTAAGTACTGGAGCTATAGTCAACCATTTCTTTAACTCATCAAAACTATTTTGGTATTCATTCATCCGCTCAAACTTAACATTCTAAGTGATTTTGTCATTGGGGATGCAATGATGGAAAAATTCTCAATAAACCTTCAGTAATAACCTGCCAAACATAGAAAACTCCTCATCTCTATCAAACTAGTTGGTGGCTCCCAATTCATAATGGCATTAATTTTCTATTGATCTACCAATATACCCTTTACTGAAATCACATAATCAAGAAAAATTACTTTGTCCAATCAAAACTCACTTTTACTCAATTTAGTATATAACTATTTCTCTCGAAATATCTATAAAACAATCTTCAAATATTCTTTATGCTTTGCTTCATCTCTAGAGTATATCGGTATATCGTCAATAAAAATAACTACCAATCTATCCAAATACTACTGAAACACCTGATTCGTCAAACCCATACAAGCTATCGGGGCATTTGTTAAACTAAATGGAATTACTAAAAATTTATAGTGGCCATATCTAGTTCGAAAGGCTGTCTTTGACACATCCTCTTCTCTGATTTTAAGCTGATGATATCCTGATCTGAGATCTATTTTTGAAAATACTTTAGCCCCTTGAAGCTGATCAAACAGATCATCAATACGTGGCAGTGGATAATTATTTTGGATAGTTACTTTATTAAGCTATCGATAATTAATACACAATCTCATACTGCCATCTTTCTTCTTAACAAATAATACTGGAGCTCCCCAAGGTGAAATACTCGGCTTGATGAACTCCTTATCCAATAACTCTTGCAACTGTGTCTTGAGCTCTCTTAATTCTGCTGGAGCCATTCTATAGGATGCTCTAGATATTAGTCTAATTTTTGGAATCAAATCAATGCCAAACTCAATCTCTCTATCTGGTGGCAACCCTGGAAGTTCTTCTAGAAAGACATCTGAAAATTTACAAACCACTGGAATGTTTGCTAGATTCGGTTTGCTTGCTTCTGTATTAACTATATATGCCAGATAAGCTTCACACCCCTTTCTAAGTAATTTACTACCTATCAAAGCTAAAATCACACAGGAAGGAAGTACACGGCATTTACTTGAGAAACATATCTCTTTGTCATCTGGGGTCTGAAAACCTACTTTCTTTCTAAAACAATCTACCTTTACTTGATGTGCAGACAACTAGTCCATGTCCAAAATAGCATCAAACTCATACATATCTAGGAGAATCAAACCTGCTGCTAGCTCTTGCTCACCTACCCATACTAAACAACCCTTATATACCTTATCTGCAACAAATGGCTTCCCCACTAGCATAGATACCACTACACTATAGTCTAATTGACTCAAACTCTTATTGGCATGCATGAAAAATATAGGTGACAGATATGAATGTGTGGACTCAAGGTCCATCAATATATATGCATTATGATCAAATATGGACAATGTACCTATCACCATATCAAGGGTAGCTTGTGCCTCCTTCTTGGTCATGGCAAACACCCATGCTTCAGCTCTCGGCCAACCTGGTATAGTATTCTGTCTATCGATATCATTCCCCACCTGATTTGCTTATGCATTAATTATATAACTACCACCTTTAGCTTGAAATCCCCGTGGAGCATTTGGCCTTGATCAAAAACCACTAGCTTAAGCATTTCTAGGGAAATCCTTCCTCTGATGCCTCATCTGTCCACACTCATAACATCCTTTAAATCCTCATCTACATTCTCTGAAATAGAACTTTCCACACTTAGTACATTGGGAGACATGACTTAATGAAGTAGCAATTGGACCCCTATTAGAGCTATCCTGATTCTCTCTTCCTCCTATCACCCTATTTCTAGTGGATTGTGGTACAAATCTCTGTTTTGTCCTTTTCTGCTCTGGATTGGTAAAAGCAAAAGATCCCATACCTGACTCCATTGATGTTCTGAAACTCTGACTGGGCTGCCAAAAATATTAACCTTCTTTAATGGCTGACTTATCCTGCACCCATGGAGAAACTTCGTGTACTTCTCTTGTTCCTTTCCTGCCTTCGACTATAGAATTCCTCCTCAATCTCTTCTGTCCTGATGGCTCCTGCAATCAACTCTACAAAACTACTGTAATTGTGCATCTTTGTCTTTGCCTTGATCTTAAGACATAGCCCATCTTGAAACATTCGATATTTTCACTTCTCATCTGCTATAAATACTAGAGCAAAATAAGATAGTTTAATAAACTTGGCTTCATAATCAGCTACTATCATCTTTTCCTATGTCAAACTGAGAAATTCTTTTCTCTTCTGATCCTGATATACAACTGAGTAAAATTGTCGATAAAATTTTTTTCTAAAATCATTCCAGAAAATAACAACACCTTGTGGCTGCCTGTTGATATAGGATGTCCACCAGTATCGAGCTCGACTTTCTAATAGAAAAATAGCAATGCTGAACTTCTGCTCATCAATATTCTTCATCAATGCAAACATCCTTTCTACTTTCTAAATCCAATTCTCTGCCTGTATCGGGTCCGTAGTATCTGAAAATTCTATTGCCTTCAATTTTCTAGCCCTTTCATAATTTCTTTCTCTATCTATATTCTGAGATTGAAAATTAGGAGTAGAAATTATAGCTGCAGCAACAACTTGAGTGATTATGCCTATCAATTCCTGTAATCCAAGAATAGGTGCCTGTGTCTGTGCTGAAGGTACTGATACTGGTGTAATGGATGGAGAGTCATGCATATGATCATCCAACTGTGAATCCTCTAAATCCACCCTTGGGGTTGAAGATGAGGCAATAGATGATGTCCTATGAGGTTGGCCATCCCTATCAACTCCCCTCGGTCTACCCCAACCTTGGTCTCTACCCCCATCTAGGGCTCATCCTCGGCCTCTATGTCTCACTGGTGGTTCTCCACTAAGTCCTGATCTTGTCTGAACCATCCTCCTACAAAATATAATTGAAACAATCAAATTCACTGATCCCAAAATGATTTGATGACAACTAGACATTGAAACACAAAAGTATACTATAGTCCTTCAAATTATTCTTAAGAATGCTTTTGTAGATGGAAAACACTATTAAAATGGAATTGAAACCAATTAAGAACACCTTAAGCAAGTTGGACATGAATCAAAAATAAATTTCATATAAAAAAATCATTTGAAGAGTTGGAGTTGGCTCGAGATGGAAAAGAGTCAGCTCCAGCACATTCTGAAAGCTGACACACAAGTTTGGCATGGTGTTGAGTCAGCTCGAACTCAAATCGAGTCAGCTCTCTCAAAGAAACAGAAGGTCAATTTCTACAGATTGAGACCTGAGTCGGCTCAAAAAATTTTTGAGTCGGCTCGAAAAAGAAATGAGTCAACTCCAACAAAAATTGAGCTGGCTTGAACATAAAGGACCAAAACAACAAAAAACCATGTTTCTGCCATAGAGAATCGAGTCGACTCTTCAATCTATTGAGTCAGCTTGAAAACCACTCATCCCCTTTTTAAGTTAATTAGCTAAACAACACTATTTGCAACTAATTATGCTATGCTATAATGCTATGCCCATGCAATCTACAACCTTTGCTCTGATACCAATAAATGTCACACCCCACTCTTTAAATCGAGTAAGGGTATAATAGTTAAGTAGAGTCTTACCAGTACCTTATGTCATGGTTCATAAGCCACTAATAAATTCTGTTCAGCCACCACATCCTGCTAGAGTTAAATTAAACATAAATCATACATCAACTCAATATGATTCACGAACAACTTTAAGCTTTAATTCATCATTTCATAACTTTATTATATGGTTTAAAATATAATACATCAACATCTTTTTGATTTAAACAAACCCAAAATATACAACATATCTCTAAAATGCTCTCTTCACTAGCAAACATAACCAAAATGCATCTCTCTCCAGCTGACATGACCAAAATGCTCCTCACTTTAGCTGACATGACCAACCTCACTAAGATGTCTACTGATGAAGATGTTAAAACTTTACTTCTGTGCCTAGCTATAATGCTCCAAATCTGCAACAAAAGAAGTGAGGAAAAAATGAGACTTAAGCCTCAGTGAATGGATAAACCATCTAACAATGGAAAAATAGAAAAGTTTAGCTGTAATACTCATGATAACATAACATACCATACACTACTGATACATTTTCAAAATATGTTATATGCCAAACAAGAATAAAACCATGTAAAAGAATATTTTCAATCAAGAAAATATGCTAGCTGCCGTCGATTATACCACAATGCATCCCTATCATAGGCAATCGATATGGAGCATCTGATACCGCTGAGCCCCATTGGGCATGTTGTTTTGCTAAAGAGGTGCTAGCTATTTTCTGCTATCTCACAAGCTGATACTATGGCACACCCCATAGGTTGATCACTCCTATGGATATCTTGCTGAAAAATATACTCAATAAATTTTCTAAAGCTGACAAGCTGATTTAAAATATTTTCAAACCAAAAATACTATGTTGTCCAAATCGGTTACATGTATACATACATATTTTGGAACAACCTATCAATAGAAGATCATTTCCTGTTTTCTTACTTGCATGCACATACATAAGCTATAGAATAATAGATATCTAACTTTTTTTCAAAGTAAATTTTTTCATAACAAAATACAGTAAGAAAATACTAAAGTTAGATGAAAAATTACTCACCTCTTGTTAGCTATTGCACCTCCTTGGTGCTTGAATCTCCTAAAATAGTCTTTGAGTCTTCTTTTCTTCTTATAAAATTTGGCACACACTGATTAATGCTATGCTTACATGATACATAAACATGAGAATGCATGCTTGGCTTGTTATGCCTATTCTTTAGCCCTTCTAACTCTTACTTTTGTTAATTCTGTTTTGCTCTATTTTAGGGTTAGCTAAACCTCAATATAAATTTAATATTCCAGCAATTTAATTATATTTCATCCTTATAATTAATCATAAGTTCAGTCGACACAAACTCCAACTTATTTGTTAAAAGATTTCAAACTATTTTCTAATTTCAAAAAATTATAGCAACAAATCCTCCTCAATTTAAGTTTGAACCCATAATTTGATTCATCAAAATATCACATCTGATGATAACTATTTTAGATTTAATTTAGATCTAATTTAGGGATTAAATTTTTTATCTCAATTGATTAAAACTCTACTAAAATCAACACAAGTTTCTTCTTTTTTCAAAATCAACAATTTCAGCAACCTTCTTCTTTTAATTTGAGATCATCTTTTTCTTACCGAATTCTTCTGAATTTCTATTTGAGAATATGGTCTTCTACAGCTCCTCTCCTTCTCTATTATGTATGTTTTAACTGAAAAATTAAATCAGCAGTAGAAAGGAATCGGTAGTTAAGGCTTAGGACTGAATTAAAATAATAGAGCAGCTTGCCACATCTCAATCCCATAGAAAGCCTACAATTAATGCACTTGCTGAGGTACTGCTAAAAGAAATTTTAGCCTATTTCTTTATATTTTGAAGCTACTGAGTTAACTCTCTTAAGAATCCTTTTTAAATCAAAATACAAAACACTTGGGATCCACTTTATTTTTTGCTGTCATTCTGCGGTCGAGTCAACTCATTTAAATTTGGAGCTGGTTCGCACAACCTTTCCATCAAAATAAAATAAGATAAAAATAAAAAAAATATTTACATATTTAAAATATCTTGATAATTATCCGCACATTTTTTGCTCAATAACTACTCAAAATACCTCAAATTATCTCTCAAAATAAATATTATATAATCACCAAAAATTCAACTTCAATATTACTATTATCTACTCAATTTTCTCGTTATTTTTTTCCTCAATATCAAACAAATGTGTCATGAATAAAATGTTGTGCCATTTAGATATATATGAATGCTAAATGCAAATGCTTTAGTTCATCATATTCTTGATTCGGGGTGTCACAGAAAGAGTAAGAGGATGGGATTTGAGGATGAGGAAAGTTTTTGGGCATTGATTGGAGAGAAATTAGGAAAGGGATGAATATATGGGATGCCTTATTGGTAATTATGATTTCTTTTTTGAGTGGAAGCATAAGCAGGAGGGAAGAGATGGTAGGAAAGGGAAGGGATATAATTGCCATACTTATAGTCATGATCAGTATTATGATTGGAGATTTGAGTATAGTTCTTTATACTTTATTATAGGTTTATTGAGAAAAATAATAATTGTTAGTTGTAAGTTGGACTTTGCTATTGTTAAGATAAGTGACTTAACTATTCTTGGTGCTATTCAAAATAGTTTTATGATCTTTGTATATATTTGAGTAAATAGTCGTCATGTATTTTGATACTTTAGTCTAAGAATTATGTATTTTGATACTTTTACAAATAAATTAGTTCAATATATGATCTATTCTAAATAATGATTTTAGAAAACATGATTGGGTAACCTATGAAAATATTATTGTATATATTTAGCATGGCTATTATCTATTATAGGCCCACCAATGGGGAACATACATTGATCCTATATTGACTTATAATTTAAGAAACTACTTTCAACATTGCACCACCGGTGATCAAAATAATAGTTATTCGAGGATCCGTTACTTGTTATGTATTATCAATTGTTTGTTACTGACCGATGCCACTAGGTTATATGGCTTAAGCAAAATGTTGGATCAATTATTGGTTTGTAAAATTATGCTTCTCTAAAGAATTATGATCCTCTAATATTTGAATTATTAAATTTTGCTTATTTTGTTATATATGTTTAATTTTGTTATGAATTAACATGCTTTGATCCATCTTGAAGTGTTTTATCACTTATTAAGCCTTGAAGCTCATAATCTTCACATATTTTCATATTGAAGGATCTAAATTTTAGGACAGTCATCGATATTTTGGGCACTAATCTATAGGTGATAGAATGTACCTTGAATTAATTGGTCTATATGGATGATGTATAAGTGACCTAAATATCAAAATTTCAAAATATCAGCATAACAATCAATTGTTCTGATAAATATCACTATCAATGTAAGAAGTATGTTACTATTTCTTGAATTATATGGGATTATATAACAGATTAAATGCCTTGCATGCTTATAGGATTATTTTTCTATAAGTATGATAGGATCGCAATGTTGTCGTTAGAACACCGTGCTTATCAAATTAATTTTGATTTTTATAAAAATTAAAAATATATAGAAAGTAGTGAGTCAGATCGAATCCATAGAAAAGATAGAATTTTGATTTGAAATCTTTGATTTTATAAAAAAAATAAATTTTGAGGAAAGCAATTTTAAATCAAAAAATTAAAATTAAAAGTATAAAAAATAAATCCAGTACTAAGATCTACTATTTAGATCCTAACTTTTACTTACAATAAAAATAAATAGTAAAAATTTAAAGAGCATAAAAATAAATTACTACTAAGATCTACTAACTAGATCGTAGCATCTACTTGTAATAAAAGATAAAAATTTAAAGTATAAAAAAATAAATTTTACATTAATTAGAATTAAAATTTAAGTATAAAAAATTTAAAAATAATAAAATAAAATAAAATTATAATAAAAATTTGAAGTTGATCGATCTAGCCTCGTCGGAAAGATGGTGGATGACCTCTTCTTCTTTTTTCATACTCTATAGAGTGAACCGACTTCTCTTCTTCTCTTTGGATTCCTAAACCTATTTAATTTTTTTTCTCTAATTTTTCTTTGCTTTTTTATTAATTTTTTCTTCTCTCCACTTTTATTTCTAGACTCCCTATTTATAGGAATATTTTTTATATTTTTCTGATAGCAAAAGGAGTCCCAAAACTCTTAGAAATCGTATAATACCTATATGAAGTAATTCTCACCATCGGATCTTCGTTGGACCATCCAGATTAGCCCAAAAAACATAGATCAAATCCTTATCACAGTCGAAAATGACACTGGCTGTCCGATAGTGCGTTGCATGGAATTTGGGCTGTTGATCAGTGCCTTTTATCTCCTATTCTCAGTTGGGAATGGCATCAGCTGTTGGATCGGACTTCGGATGGATTTCTGGCCATTGGATCACACTTAGATTTTTTCTTTTCAACCGACAATGAATAGTAGCTGTTAGATCTCGCTCAGAATCGATTTGAACTATCGAATCGTGAAAATTTTTTTTTGCCCATCTGTGAACCGTGTCGTGTGCCACGAAACTTTTTTAGTGGATCACGCCATTGCTTCTGTGGATCAAGCAGCCGGTCCACCGTACATCGAAGGATATAAAAATTAATTTTTATGATATTTTGACTTGATTTTCACTTCATTTTATGCTTAAAAAATTAAAAAAAATATACATTAAATTCATCAATAATTTTTTATTATTTTGATGCTTAAATTACTCAATTAATTTGACATCTATTTTTCATAAATATACTCTAATTTTATATTTTTTTTAAAATTATATATTTTTACAAAAAAAATTAATTTATTTATGAAATTAGATTTGTTAGAAGATGTTAGCACCATAAAATATCAAAAATATCTTCAATAAATATAAAAATATATGACTTATCACATCCTCTAACTTGAGCTTTGCTCCTCGAGTAAAGAAAGAATTTAGAATTAAGTACCGTTTAACTTAGAATTTTGAATTTCATCAAATAATTTTAAAAAGGACCACTGATATTCAGTAGAGTGTGAGTGAAATATATTATTGGGGTATTAATACTAATCAATATGGGAGTTAAACTAAGAATACTAAATATTTTTTGAACTTTTTCTAAATTATCCCTACCTTTATCTCCAATTCATTAACCTTCATATGGACAAGTATATTGTTACTTTCATTCTTTATTTATTATTATTTTTTTTAAAATTGTACCGCTATTGAGTGTCTTAACCCCTTAAGCTTTTTGTTTGACCTATATAGCGAGTTTTCAGCCAATGACCTCCGAATCAGATGGCTTTAGGGCACTAGGTATAGAATACCCTTCAAACTTATTTGCTCTAATCAAACAGACTATGAGTTAAAACTAGCTTTACAACAAAGCTTCTTTATCCTTCATACTTTTTGATGTGAAACTCAATGCTTGCTTAGGCAAAGAGGTGCAGTTATTCAGCATGAAATACTTAAATTTTTTTTAAAAAAAAGAAACATATAGTTATTCTACACAAGTTCATAGAAAGTAAACTCTTCTTTGATGCTGGTAGAAAAATTTAGAAATACTCAAAAAAAATTATTTAAATTTTAAACTTAACTCTTTATTGGATTTTCTTAATACTTGATCCTTCGATATCTCACAAATTTTCTGATCTGTACATCAATTTTCTTTTAAAAATGCTTGATTTAACTTGATTCTTAAGTATAATCAGATGCTTAAATACTAAATACTAACTTACTTAAGAATTTTTAAAAAAAAATTATTATTTTCTCCTCCAACTTAATTAACATTATCCTCAATGGAGTAAAAAAAATGAAGGGTGCCTACAAAAAAAAAGAAAAAAGAGAGATGTCACCTAATCCAAAAGCCTTTTCAAAATTACTTCTCTAATTTAGACAATATTATCTTCAAATTTCTATAAAAGATATGAAGCAAGACTCGATTAACTCAAACCAAATGCAAAAGATATCAAAAAGTAAAAGTTAAAACTGAAACTGCATTGCCTCCTAAAAAGTGTTAAGTTCATTGTCTTCAGTCGGATCATGCCGATTCTCTCACCTATCCCATGTCAAATATTGGATTGATAAATTTCAATGATTTTGGATTGTCAATCTCAGAAAGATGGCCTATGATAAATTTTAGTATTTTGTTGCCAATCTCCAGAATGTAGTTCACGTCCCTATTCTTAATTTTAGGAAGATAATTTACAAACCCATTTATAGACCCTTCTTTTTTGAGAATTTTTCCTATTTATTCTTCTAAAATACTCATAAATTGAGTTTTTGGATTAGGCATTGAGTTTGATGCAATGAGTACTGGAAGGATGTCACTTGATTCTAAATATGCGTACTCAGGTGTGACCAAAGATGACTTCAATTCTGGAAGAGGTGATGATTCTAAAATGAAAGAACCAACTTCTAGGACTGAAGAAAATGAGACTCTTGATGAATATATCTCGAGTAACTCATCCACTCTCTTCTTTTTTTTATCTTTCTCACTCAAATTGGAACCAATTTCGAGCGCAGGTTCTTCTGTGCGATTAGTCTCAATACTAATCTTCTCATCCAAATTCTTATTTTGGCTAGCATTAGTATTAGTCTCTCTCATCTGGTCTTGGTATGGGTCCTTAAGAATCCTACCACTTTTAAGCTCAAAAATTTTTTGATCATTTTCAAATTAAAAATTTTGAGATGGGATATTAGATTGATGACTAGATCCAGATGGTTGGTGGGTGGGTGGGTTGTTTTTAAAATTCGATATTGGTTGGCTCGATAATTGACCTTGTTCTCTCCTTATGGAAGATGGCTAACTGATCTATTTGTGCTTCTAGTCTGGTGAGAGATTACTGTTGGATCATAATCATTTGTTGAAGTTGGCTAAACCTATCGTCGGCTAAAAGAGTCTGTTGAGGAGGTGGGTATGAAAGCTGATTGTAATAGGATGGCTGGGTAGGTTGACTAGGCTGACTTTTATTATAGGCATAGTTATGGTATTGGGGCCTATTCTGAAAGTTTTGCATAGATGACATTTGGGTCTGAGCTTGAGTCTGTTAGGGTCTCCAAATAAAATTGGGATGGTTCCTTCAATCTTGGTTATATGTGTTTAAGAATGGGTAATTGACAGGATTGGAGTAACCTTGAGCAGTTTGAACTTATTCTTGGATGAAAGGTGAAAATTGTGCAGCCATGGGACATTCACTCACATGATGGGCTGGGCTAGCAAAGATAGAACAAATCTCCTGATAATTGAAAGGTGATGTATATTGTGCAGGAGATTGTTGACCTAAGATTAGGAACTGATCTATAAGAAGATCGATTTTATCTAATTTTTGAGCTATCAAGTTCAAATCGGCCTTAGAACTAGAGTCAGAATATTTGATCTCATAGAATGATGGAAACATCGATGGATTATAGGTAGAAAAAATAAAATATTCCTTCATCTACCTAGATGGTTCTCAAGATTTTCAACCATTTGATTATCAGGTTTAATATGTATCAGTCGTTCAATTTCAGAATTAGGTTCAACTAGATTAGGATAAGGAGATCTCCTACCATGCATGTACCAGTGCAAACCCTAATATGTGTGGTTCAGATATTTTTTTTTAAAGAAGAAAGGAGAAAGAAAGAGAAGAAAGAGAGAAGTTCTAAAGGTGAGAATCTTAAGAAAGCCCTAGACCTAAAGATGATAGATGAGAAGAATTAGTTGTGGTTAAATGTTAATCACAATCAAGTCAGCAAACAATTAAACCTAGACACCTACGAATTTCTTAGACCTAACAGTTCAATGTAAAGTGGCTTGGTCTAGATGCAAGTTGGGTTTGTTCTCACTTCCTTCAACTAGCCAGGTAAGAGGTGGGGTCATGGAGGTCCCCCCATTGCTTGCCTTAGACACCAATTAGATTGATCAGGTAAGCTAACGGAATCAATTAAATAACCACGAGTCTACTTAAGCTTAGCCTTTGTAACCTCTTGCCTTAGACATTAGTTTTAGGAGTGAGTTCAAACTTACTTTGCTCGACTTCACCACAATACTCAAACTGAACTCAATTGATCCTAGGGGCCAACGTCTACTTAATTTTAATTAGGCTTGGGTTAATGCGGGATGCTGGTTGATTATTTTTGGACTAAGAAAGGATGATAAAATCTCCACCTTATCTTATTAATGGGTGTTACCCTTAAATTGATTTGAAATGAATATGCATAACCAATTTCAAACAAGAGGTTCTATGCAACTAAATTAGATGCATAAAATTAATCCAACTTGAAAGCTTATCTTATTTCCAATGATCACTAAAAATAAATCTAATATGATGAATGCTTCTAAATAATTAAGTTTTTACTCTTGTCATGCGATTTTTATTTGGTTTATGTGGATAAATTTTAGGTTAATTTAAAAAAAATAATTAATATAAAAAAAAGTTAGGTTTAGGGTTAGGATTGATCTTATCAAATTGAAGCATTTCACCTTTTTTTTCTTTTCTTTTTTTCTGCACAAAGATAAAAAAAATCAAAAAAGTTAGTAAGTTATATTCATAAGAAAATCAAAGAAATCAAATATTAAAATTGGTGCCTTCTCCAGTAACGATATCAAAAATTGATAGGATCACGATATTATCGTTAGAATATCGTACTTATCAAATTAATTTTAATTTTTATAAAAATTAAAAATACTTAAAAAGTAGTGAGTCGGATCGAACCCACAGAGAAGGCATGATTTTGATTTAAAATTTTTGATTTTATAAAAAGAAAATAAAATTTTGAGGAAAGTAATTTTAAGTCAAAAAATAAAAATTAAAAATATAAAAATAAATTTGATACTAAGATCTACTATTTAGATTCTAACTTTTACTTGTAATAAAAATAAATAGTAACAATTTAAAGAGTAAAAAAATAAATTGATACTAAAATCTACTAACTAGATCTTAGCATCTCTTGCAATAAAAGACAAGAATTTAAAGTATAAGAAAATAAATTTTATATTAATTGAAATTAAAATTTAAGTAAAAAAAATTTAAAATAATAATAAAATAAAATAAAACTATAACAAAGATCTGAAGCTGATCAGTGCAGTTTCGTCAGAAAGATGGTTGATGACCTCTCCTTCTTCCTTCATACTTCGTAGAGCAAACTGACTTCTCTTCTTCTTCTCCTTGGATCCCTAAATCTATCTATTTTTTTTAATTTTTTTTTGTTTTTCCATTGATTTTTTTCTTCTTTTCACTCTTATTTTCAGATCTCCTATTTATAGATAAATTTTTTTATCTTTTTCTGGTAGCAAAAGGAGTCACAAGACCCTTAGAAATCATATAATACCTGTATGAATTAATTTTGGCCATCGGATCTTCGTTGGACCACCCAGATCAGTCCAAAAAATATAGATCAAATCTTTATCACAGTCGAAAATGATGCTGGCCGTCCGATCGTGCATCGGATGGAATCTGGGCCATTGATCAGCACCTTTTATCTCCTATGCTCAGTCGAAAATGGCGTCGGTCGTTGGATCAGACTTCGGATGGATTTTTAGCCATTGGATCTCACTCAGATTTCTTCTTTTCAACCGACAACGAGCAACAGCCATTGGATCTCGCTCAGAATCGATTTGAACTGTCGGATCGTAAAAAACTTCTTCCGCCCGCTTGTGAACCACATCGTGCACCGTGAAACTTTTTCGATGGATCATGCCATCACTTCTGTGAATCGAGCGGCCGGTCCACTGTACATCGAAGACTATAAAAATTAATTTTTAAGATATTTTGACTTGATTTTCGCTCTGATTTGTATCTAACAAATTAAAAAAAATATGTATTAAATTTTTTAATATTTTTTTATCCGTCACAACATAGGGCAACGTTCTTGCTTAAATTACTCAATTAACTTGATATTTATTTTTCAAAAATATACTCTAATTTTATTTTTTTTAAAAAATTATCTATTTTTGTAAGAAAATCTAATTTATTTATGAGATTAGATTTTTTAGAAGATGTTAGTACCATAAAATATCAAAAATACCTTCAATAAATATAAAAATATATGACTTATAAAAGTATATAGTGGTTTTACATAGTCCCTAGCTCATGAACTTAGGCCAGAGATATGACACTTGCATTGTCACCTTCCTCTTTAAATGAGCTGCCAATGCTTTTGAGCTCATCACTGTCACTTAGCTCAAGCACCTTACCTTCATTTCCTCTTCTTCTGTAGCTCCTTCTCTTGGAGAATACTGTATATCTATATCAATGATAGAGTGATCAATATACTCCTCAAATAGCTCATAACACTTACCTGACTCCTGCATGATAGATTACCATCATTGTCATTAGAAATGACTACATTATCCTCTTACTCTTCTTCTTTTATAGGCCTCTTACTAGGCTTTTTTTCTTTTTTCATGACCTCACTCATACCCTTGGATTTAACATCCCCCTACCCCTCCCCTTGCTCATAACTTTATTCATGTCTTTTCATAGCCTTGTCCATCATTACATCCTATTGTAATTTATTTTGAATGAGATCAACAATTGCCTCATCATTCTCTTATTGAGTGAAAAGAAGTGTAGGGGGTTACCTCTATTAGGTCCAATCCTCTCTCGTCTATGTCATGCTCTACATAGACTGTCACATTATTCTTTTCTTTAGTGACAACCATCATATTAAGTACATCTGGGTTACTATGAAATCGCCTAGTTCCTCTTCTAAAGATTGCTTGGAGATTAAGTAGTACAATTGCTATATTTTTTGGTAACCCAGCTCCTTGGTGAGATTTTTCAACTCTATCGAACTTGTTTTATTTTAGTTGCAATTATTATAGTAGCTGATACTACCACTGATATACTACATAGTGGGGGAGAAAGAGGCAACTCTTATGATAGTCTCTAAAGTAAATAGGTCATTGATGATGTATATATAGGGAAAATCATTGATTATTCTACTTAATCTTGTGTAGCACATAGAAACACATCAACTTCAAAGCAAGTAATAAGGAACTAGACAAAAGATGATAAGATAGAGGCCACTCCCACTTTCACATGAACAATTACAACGTATGTCATAGAAGGATCCATATTAAGTTAGAGACCACTTTCACATGGACGATTATAACCTATGTCATATAAAGGTCCATATTAAGATAGAGACTACTTTTCTATGGACAATTATAACCCGTGTCATACAAGGATCTCTATTAAGATAAAGACCACTTTTGCATTAATAATTATTCAAGTCCTAAAAAGAATCTTATTGAGATAGCGATAACTTACAATCTATATTGTACAATTTAGGTAATTGTCTTACACAAACAACTACAATCCATATTATACAATCTAAGAACTTTTATCCCACTCAAGTATTATATAACATGTGGTAGATTATAACATATTTATGATATGTGGCCTTATATAGCCTACACAGTCTATGTACTTGGGTCTTTACCTGAATATTTGTGACACAATCTATAAATATTTTATGGGATAGAATTTCGACCATGTAGCATATGGGTCTAAGATACAATCATTCTCAGAATCCCAAAAATTTAAGAATCCATCTTCTGTTGGGACAATCAACAAAAGTTTCTTAGGATGCAGATGGAATCTTCATTTTTTCTATAGCATTCTGAAAGATGGGTGATCTGTCTTTAGTAGCTCATAGACAAAAGCTTCTATGCCTTTTAATCTACATGGAAGCTGCTATCTATGTCATATAAGAAATCATATTGAGATAGCGACCACTTACAATCCATATCATATAATTAAGGCACTTGTCTCATATAAACAACTACAATCCATGTTATGCGATCCAGGAAGTTCTATCACATTCAAGTATTATAACATGTGATAAATTATAACATGTCTATGATGTGTGGCCCTATCTAGCCTATACAATCTAGGAGCTTTGGTCTTCACCTGAATGTTTATCACACAATCTATAAATATTTTATTAGGATAAAAGGTAGACCATATATCATGTGGATTCAAAGATATAGATTTTTAGAATCCCAATAGTTTAAGAATCCATCTTCTATTAGGATAGTCAACAAGATTTCATAGTATACAGAAGATGGATTCTCATCTTTTCTAGCATTCTGAAAGATGGGCCATGTTTTCTTTGGTAACTCATAGACAAAAGTTGTTATACCTTCCAATTCATATGGAAGCTACTATCCATGTCATATAAGGAATCCTACTGAGACAATGACCACTTACAATTCGTATCATATAATTTAGGCACTTGTCTCGTATAAATAACTACAATCCATGTTACACACTTTAGGAACTTCTAGCACATTCAAGTATTATAACATGTGGTTGATTATAACATAACTATGGTGTGTGGCCCTATCTAGCCTATACATTCTAAGTATCTTGGTCTTCACTTGAATATTTGTGATACAATCTATAAGTATTTTATTAAGATAGAAGGTAGACCATGTGGCATATGGATTCTAATAGACAATAATTCTCAGAATCCCAATAGTCTAAGAATCCACCTTCTATTGGGATAGTCAACGTGGTTTTGCAAGATGTAGAAGGTGGATTCATCATCTTTTTTATAGTATTCCAAAGATAGGTCATCTGCCCTTTAATAGCTCGTAAACAAAAGCTACTATAACTTTCAATCTATATGGAAGATGATCTTGAGATAACAATATTTTGCTATAATCCTCAAAAATACCTATTAAAAGCTTCAATTTCTGACTTCAATTTATAAAAAATAAGCTTCTTTTGGGCAACTATCATAAAAAAATTTAATATTTTACTAGAATCCCTAAAATCCTCCTTCAATATATAACTACACCATATTTGAGAACATCAACTCACATAACATCCAGCATTATCAGAATAGAAAGAAATTTCAAAGGAAAAATTGATAAATATCCTATATTGTTGATGTTCAGTGAATGCTTTCTCCTTTTAGCATGATTGCGCACAAGCTGATGAGGAATTCAATGATAATCGTAGAGAATAGAATCCGAATGAGACTTTGAAAGCTTGAGAGTTAAAGAGCAGAGGATTTTAAGGGGAGGAGAGGACTTAGTTAGGAGCTCAAGAGATAAGAATTTTTTGCCTAAAAGAGTTTCTTCTGATCTGTAAAACCCCCAACATAAATACAGGCATTTTTGTTATTTTATCTTTTTCATTAACGGTGTTAAATATTTGATAAATGGTGAGCAACATTGCAACAAATTTGAAGTTTTAAAAACTAATTGATACTTTTTTAACTTTTGCAATTCATATTAACTAACCTTAACTTTGAGAGTTTGCTGTAAATTTTTCTGAAAGGAAGTATTTGTATATTATAAAAAAGGCTTAATTACTTTAAAAATTTTAAATTTTTTTGGAGATTTTCATATTTATCCTGAATTTCAATTCATTGCAATGAGATCCTCAAACTTTCAAAATATTTTAATTTTTCCTCTGGTCATTACTTCTGTTTAACTATTGTGACAAACATGGTTGGATGTCGTCACATGCTATCACGTGGTATGTAATAGGAAATGATTGTTGGGTTTCGGTGGCACAGCGGAAGGGTTAGGTGTTTAAAATTTTTATTCAAAACATCCAATGCACCGGAAGCCCTAATGCCTAGAAACTCTTGACTATAATAATCAAAGCATAATAAATATAAATTAGGATAAGAAGAATACCTGTAGTGCTCATCCCAATTTTCACAAGACATCCAAGTGTCTGCCCTCCAATGATGATCCACACGAAAATTGAACCAAAGACAACGCTCCTTCTTCAACTTGCTTCAAGAGTTCTAACCCCTAGAACTTGACTAGCCTCGTATCGATCAAGTTTTTTCAAGAACCTGACCTCACCCTCTTAGAAGCTCCTCTGGACTTTTGATTCTCCTTCTTTAGGACCCTTACAACCCTTGTTAGGTCCAGATAAGGCTTTGTCTTAAATTTCAAAGCCTTGTCTTAAATCCCAAAGCCTTGTCCTAAAACTAAGATAGGTTGTAAGAAAGAAAAGAGAGCAACAGGAGAGAAAATGGAAACCCCTCTTCGATTCCTTGGATACCCAGCACCCCAGCCTATTTATAGCCACCAGAGGGATGCCAAAAGAGAGGGACATGCCTTATCCAAAAGACATATCTGATCTGATTATCAGAGATAAGAGTTTCTTCAAGCAGAAGGACTCTTATCCATGATACGTCGATCAGCACCCTAGTCTGTGCGCATGCAACCAAAGAAGGAATGTTTTCACTTTCCTTCTCAAATCAGAAAAATCCTCAAAAATTCACATAGATTGGGGATTCAATCTAGATTCTAAAAAATTAAAAATAGTGATAAAAGTCTCACAGAAGGATGCTATCCTCGCACCTCTTCACGCAAGTGCTGATCACCATGTGTGCAAGCATCAGGACCGACTTATAGCATCCGTTTGGCATCCAGATAAGTCTGAAAAAATTCCAAAAAAATTATCAAACATAGCTTATCAAATGTAGAATGTTATCACCAAAAATCATTCTAATATAAAAGCATTTGATAGGGAGCAGGACTCTTGAAATCATGGAGAGATGCGACACTTTTGTGCGCACACGGAGACATCCTTCTTTTTTCAATTTTTTCTCTTCCTCAAAAATTTTAGAAAAAATATATCTCATACTTTAAGATATGTATCAAAGGATAGAGGGTGATGTTAGCTATCACACATAATTTTAATCTCACAAAAAATAATATTTTTTTCTTCTGCCCATGCCAATACTTATACGCAGAACCTGTTTTGCACCAAGAGTCCACCACAACTTGGACTCTTCATAATTGGTGTTAACATGGGATGTGGTGCCCCAATTTAGATTGCTTTCAGGTGACATATCTTGACCCAAATATCTACCAAATTGGGCTAGCTAATTAGCAAAGGATGGGACCAAATTGATCTCCAAAGGAGCAAGGATTTCCACACGTGCTAGCATGCTCACCGGAACCCTGGTTGAATCCAAAATTCCAATCAACCTTTTTCAAAAGGATCCTTGGCTAATTTTCATATGTGTATGACCCATTGGGTTCTACATCTAGCTGGTAGTAGGTCCGGATATAAGTTGATCAAATTTGATTAGCTTTCAATCTAATCGATTTAGATCCAATCGAGCTAACCCGAGCTCAACAATTAGAATCCTTTTTAATTGGCAATCGAATTAAACTTTTTAATTCAATCAAAAATCTACAAGTTAAGATTGATATCTAGAAATATATCATGACTATCCAAAAAATATAAAATTTGATAAAAATACTAAATATATCCTTCAGTGGTAAATTACCGTGCAATTGAATCTTTCAATCATCCTTGCACCTTGAATATGTTCATGAGTATGGAATTATGTCAAACTCAAACACATATTCATATCGATTCTCAATTAACTAATAATGACTCTAATGAAGAAGCATTAGAAACTCTTTCTAATCTCTTTCCTGCTTTTGGCCAAAAGACTTTTCTCGAGTCATCTAGGATTGAGAATACACAGGATGCGATCTCCTCTTATTAGGAGTGATTGATTCTATGTTGACCTATTCACAACCTCCATATACACTCCATTATATCCAAAATACCCCATACATGTCTTAATGCCATGCTTGGGTATGAACCAAAATATGGGTTCATGTGCATAAGATTCCATGGTGGTCTCAGGTCTAAAGATCACTTGCACAACTCCCACTTAGAGAATCATCTTTGATATGCAAATAAGGCTTTCATAAGATGTTCTCTTTCATCGAGTCAATTCAGTAGACTCATTTCTCAAATGAGCACCCACATCTTTGTATTAGTGTCTCACACAAGTAGCTAGTGAGATCTGTCACCCTCTCCATTGAGCATACATAGAATGTACCAGTCTATCTGGAATATTGATTTCCGACTCAATGCTCCTACGATCAGAAATATTTAAGATTAGAATTTTAGAATTTTAGGTCTCACTAGCATGACCCATTCATGTCTCCTAAAATCATTATCCTAATCTTTGGGATGCATCATAATCTTAGACATATTAAGATGCAGCTAATATGATGAATCAATGTCTCAAATAATAAATATCATTTCATGAGTTGAAAAATTTTAAAGAAAGTCCTATCGCAACACACTTACGATTGGTTTATAGGGTACTCTTCTTTCAATCTCCCACTTGCACTAAAGTCAATCGCCTTTGTATCTCATACAATTAAGATGGCGATCATATAGCTACTATGGTATGGCCTTAATGAATAGATCTGCTATATTGTTCTTTCTGTCTACTCATTCAAAGATAACATCTTATCTTTAACGAGATAGAAACGTCTGAGGATGTGCTTGGATCTATAATGAGACCTAGGTTCCTTATTTTGAATAACGATCCCAGTGTTATGAAAATAGAGTGACATCGATCCTTCAATCTTAGGAACGACTCTTAAATTCATGATGAGTTTCTTCATCCAGATAGCTTCCTTAATGGCTTCACTAGCAGCAACATACTCTGCCTCAGTAGTTGAGTCAGCTACTATCTGCTGTTTGAAACTCTTCCAACTCACTGCCCTATAAATTAGGATAAATATATATCCTGATATTGACTTGCTATCATCTGCTTTCCAATGATCCTTCCTTAGATCAGCCTGAAATCTACTAGCTATACCCAAAGCATAAGCTACATCAAGCTTGGTACATAGCATGGCATACATAATTAATCTCACAGCCGAAGCATAAGAGATTTCATTCATCCTTTTCCTCTCTTCTGGTGTCTTTAAGACATATTTTCTTAGAGAGACGTATACCATAACTTACAGACAAGTAACCTTTCTTACTTGCCTTCATATTAAATCTCTTTAATATGAGGTCTATGTACCGTGACTAGGATAAGCCTAATATCCTTTTAGATCTATCTCTATAGATCTTTGTTGGTGCAGAATTTTGTCGAAGCCGGAGTTGCCGGAGTCGAGATGACCGCGACCGCCGTCGGGACCTGCAAGGAAAGTCTAAACCAGAGTTGGGGGTGCTCCGGCAAGATCTTCCGATGCTCAAGTTAGTACTCTGCTTCAACAGAAATGGAGTGCTCGAGTGAGAATTTTAGCAGAGTTTTGAGATAGAGTTTTTGAGCTTAGAGAAGAACGTATATAGGGATCCCTTTTTATAGACGGAGAGCGTAACTGCTTGACAGCGATGTCTGTAACTGTCTGGTAGTGGGCCGTTCAGAGCCGTCTGGAGTTTGTTACGGAGAGTAGTGGCATCAGGGGTCGTTCAGAGCCACGTGGAGTTTGCTGCGGAGAGTAGAGTGGTGTCCGTTATCGCAACTTGCTAGAGAGTAGTGGAGCCATGTAGAATCCACTATAGAGAGTGGAGCAGGGTAGTGGCCATTGTCGTGACTTGCCAGAGAGTTTGGATCTGTCGGCTGAAGCTCGGCTGGGACATCTGACGGAGCAGAATGGCTCTCTATCCCGTCGATCTGGGAGAAGCTCGGATGCCTCGAAGCTGCTGACGAGTCTACTACTGTCGGATACCTTAGGCGCTGATACCACAGGTAGGAGTTATCTGCTGTAGAAGCTCGGATGGAGACTTTTTGTTGGTGAAGCCCGGTAGAAATTCGATTGCTGGAGGAGTCCGTCTGGGATTCGCCTGATGTGGAAGCTCGTCTAAAGATGATCCATCGGAGAAGTTCGATTTCATGAAGGATCTGACGGGAGGTCGGCCGGCGATGGACTTTGGATAGCACTGGGGAGGTTCGACAGACGTCGGAGGTGATCGATCGTTGTAAGAATCCAGCTGCTAGAGTCCGTCCGTCGTAGAAGCTCATCCGATATCCATTCGCTATGGAAGTTCGGTCGAGGTTTGGTTCTTGTAGAGGGCTAAAAGGAGACCGCTTATTGTAGAAGCTCGACCGAAGGTCGGTTGTCGTGGGAGCTAGAAGTAGCGATCTGGACGGTGGGTCCTATCCCGCTGTAGAAGCTCGTCTGGGATCTGGCTACAAAGAAGCTTGGCTGAAATCTACTTGTAATGGAAGTTCGGAAGAGACATGTTTATAGTAGGGGCTCGAATGGAATTTGCTTACAGTAGAGATCCAGAGTAGACCGCTCGCTGTAGGAGTTCGGAGTAGACCGCCCACTGTAGGAGTTCGAGGTAGACCGCCTGCTGTAGGAGTTTGGAGTAGACCGCCCGCTGCAGGAGTTCGGGGTAGACCGCCCGCTATAGGAGTTCGGAGTAGATCGCTCGTAGCAGAAGTTCGGCTCTTACAGGAGCCCGATCGGAATCTTGAAGGTGGTCGACCGTCGTAGAAACTCAGATGGAGTCCGATCTCTGTAGGAACCTCATTGTCGAAGAAGCTCGGATATCGACGGAGTTCGAAAGGAGTTCGGAGAATAGTTGGTCACTATAGAAGGTCGGCTAACAGTGAGGCCTAGAGAGCCTTTGGAGCGGCATGGTAGATGGATGGAGAAGCTCATTGTCGGAGAAGTCCAAAAGCTCGGACGGTCGGATGGGTTCAGAGAGACGCCACACAAGGTCGGAAGCCGGAGAAGCCCTGGAAGGGTCGGTCTTTTACAAACTTCGATCAGGGGGGGGTATTTTATACCCAACAATCTTTATACCCAGTATATAGGATGCTTCACCCTAATCTTTTATGGAAAACTTATTTGATAGCCAAGTTTTGACTGATTGCATCATTGGGATATCATTTTCAATGAGCAGTATGTCACCGACATGCAGAACCAAGAAGACAATAACACTCTCACTTGTCTTCTTATATACACATGGTTCACCCGTATTTTTGATAAAACCAAACTCTTTGACTGTCATATCAAATCGGATGTTCTAGCTCCTCAAAATCTGCTTCGATCCATAGATGGATCTTGTTAGCCTGCATACTTGATTTGCTCTCCCATTTGAGATAAATCTCTCTAGCTGAGTTTATAGACCTCTTCCTCTAGATTACTATTGAAAATCGATCTTGACATTCATCTACAAGATTTCATAATCGTAGTATGCTGCTATAGCAAGCAAAATCCAGACGGACTTGAGCATAGCCACTAGTGAGAAGGATTCATCATAGTCAATTCCTTGCCTTTGACTAAATCCTTCGCCACTAACCTAACTTTGTAGGTTTCTACTTGGCCATCTACTCTGATCTTTTGTTTGAAGATCCACTTGCATCCTATTGGATCACACCCTCAGGTGCATCAATCAAGATCTACACTTGATTGGTATTCATCGAGTCCATCTCAGATTTTATAGCTTTTAGTTATCTGTTTGAGTCTCTCTATTCATGACAGCTTCCGAATAGGTCAGTGGATCAACATTCTAAATGATGTTGATAAAATTGTTATTCTCAATGATAAAATTATATCTCAGAGATGCTTGACGCACTCTATTTGACCTTCAGAGAGGAGGTGTGTATAGTGGATGTACCTCATCCTTGGGTACTTTTGATTGAGGATCTTCTTGTGGTCCAACCATTGATATTTCTGGATCGGTTTGTAGATCATAAACTTTCATAAATTCAATATTCCTCCCACTGCCTCCTTCTTGGATAAATTCATGTTTCAAGAAAGTGGTGTGCCTACTAACAAACACCTTTTGTTCAGTAGGATGGTTGAAATAATATCTATTAATTTTATTAAGATACTCTACAAATCTATACTTGTCTGATCTAGCATTAAACTTATGTCCAAAAAATATTTTTGACATAAGTAGGGCAGTCCAAAATCTTAAGATGTTTAAGATTATACTTTCTTCCATTCTATATCTCATATGGAGTGCTTGCAACAGACTTTGAAGGCAAACTGTTTAATATATATGTGGTAGTCTCTAGGGCATTATCCCTAGAAAGATATTGGGAGATCAATGAAGTATATTATGGACCGCATCATATCCATCATAGTATGATTTCTCCTTTCTGCTACACCATTTAACTAAGGCATATTAGGAGGGATCCATTCAGAGAGAATACCTTTACTTTTAAGATGATCAAAAAATTCAATGGATAAGTATTCTCCTCCTCGATCAGATCGAAGAAGCTTGATACCTTTTTTTCAGTTTATTTCTCGATCATACCTTGGTACTCTTTGAACTTATCAAAAGCTTCGAATTTATGTTTCATAAGATATACATATCCGAACTTTAATAAATCATCTGTAAAGATCAGAGTATCTTCTTCTGGCCTAAGTTGTTATCGATCCATATACATCTATATGTACTAGAGCTAACAACTCACTTGTCCTCTCTCCATATCTAGAAAATAGAGTCTTGGTCATCTTACCCATGAGACAAGATTTATAAGTTCCCAATGATTCATAATCATTTGGGTCAAAGAATTCTTCTTTGTATAACTTGTTTATCCTTGACTCACTAATATGACTAAGGCGACAATGTCAGAGATATATGACATTCACATTTTCTCTCTTTCTTTTTATATTTCTTTCAATATGAAAAATATTTTATTGAGTGCAAGAATTAAAAGATTGTTATCAATATAATCACTGCCATAAAATTCATTAAAAAAATAATAAAGCATCCATTTTTCATTAGCTTTATTTTATAACCTTATTTTAATAATAAAGGTATAGAAATAATATTTTTAATAATCTTTGGTATGTAATAACAGTCTTTTAATTTTAAAGTTTTGCCTGAAGGTAAATCAAGCATACAAGTTCCCACAGCCTCTGCACTAATGGACTCTCCACTTGCGCCATAAAGCTCGAGGTTCTCTTTTCAGATCTTTGATATTCTGTAGTTACAGTAACAAACTACAAAAGTATGATCCACAGGTGGTATCCAATATCTAAATATCAGAGTCTGAATCATTCAATTGAAAAATAGGTCTGTATCATATACACACCTTTTGGTGTTACACTTGCACCCTACTTCAATCTTACAAGATTATTCTTGCAATTATACTTCTAATTTTTAAATTTACCATAAATAATATTCATACGGACATCATTACCTTCTCATTATTATTGATCAATCTAGGGTCAGAAATATTTAGAATATCAGAGTTCTGTTATGATATAAATCTAATTTGTAAGTTTCTTAACCAATCCACATAGTTGTATCGGTCAACATAATTTTATTTATTATATCATGGGATGAAAATAAAGAAGCCATAATATAGACTTAAATCTACATAAAATAATAGTATAAGCAGACCACTCATGTTTGACATGCATAACTAGATGAGGACTTTTAAAACTAGTTATGTCTCCCACTATTTTATCAAATATCATAGCTCTCTCCTATGGTAAATGAGATATATTTTATATTTATCTTAGTAAAATTGAGATCCTAATTCCTCATAACGATATTGTATGAACACAATAAACTCTTATGAGTTTATAGGTAGGAAACTCTTTCCAATTACATCTCATGCAATTTTCAATATTTTATCTTGGCCTCTAAAATATTAATAGCCTTGTGTTAATACAACAAGTTATAATATTTTAGTTAAGTAAGACCCTTCATTTCAATATAGTCAAAATCGAATATAATTGTCTTTGTGTTAGCACAACAAAGCAGTATATCCAAAATTATCGTAAGCATCTTTTATGCACCAAGATTATGTTATATCAATCCTTATGACAAGCCTTATGGTAACACAATAAACTAGCCATAGTTCATGATGTAACATTAACCTAGCATGAAGGAAGGCCCTTAGTAGTGTTTAAAACACTAAGCTATCTTCATTCAAAATTCAAACTAATCTAATTGGCCAGAAAAGTATTAAGATTGGTGGGGGTCCCCCCATTGCTTTTCTTAGACACCAATAAAATTAGTCAGATCAGCAACGGAACTAATTAAATAACCACCACACTTGAAACACTCCTTAGAAACCAATTAATTAATCGATTCAAAAAAATAGGTCAGCTTCTGGTTCACAATACTACGACTTAATATAATTTTTATGAGGACTTTAATGGTCTCAAACACATCCTAATTCAATCTATCACAAGAATGCACTATAATAGTTATATCTTAATAATCATAACAACTAATTATGGCATCTTATCATATCTCTAAGATATGGAAGCAAAATCATATAATATGATTATAACTAAACATCTCAAGCATATCATATGCATGAAGTTCTAATAACATGCATGAATATAAAATATTTTTTCACGGTTTTTCTTCTTGGAACATCACAATAGCACCCCTACACGCCACAAGAGTACCCTATTGAATAGGAAGAGAGGGTCTCTGAACCCTACTTGCCCTTATGACCGGACGGCCTAGTGTTGAACTCCAATTAGAGTACTAAGCTACTAAAAAAATTTTATACATACATCATACATTTTATATTTAAAACATATCTCTAAGACTGATAGGGTTTGGATGTTCAATCGGTTTCAACCCTTGACCCGACTTGAACCAAACCAAAAACTCATGTTTGATCATAATCAAGATAATAATTTAATATTTGATTACATTAATCAAGATAGGCTCTGATACCACTATTGAATTTCGATGGCATAGCGGAAGGGTTAGGTGTTTAAAATTTTCATTCAAAACACCCAATACATCGGAAGCCCTAATGCCCAGAAACTCTTGACTATAATAATCAAAGCATAATAAATATAAATTAGGATAAGAAGAATACCTATAGCGCTAATCTCAATTTTCACAAGACGTCTAAGTGTCCACCTTTCAATGGTGATCCACACAAAAATTGAATCAAAGACAGCGCTCTTTCTTCAACTTGCTTCAAGAGTTCTAGCCCCTAGAACTTGATTAGCCTCGTATCGGTCAAGTTTCTTCAAGAACCTGACCTCACCCTCTTAGAAGCTCCTCTGAACTTTTGATTCTCTTTCTTTAGGACCCTTACAACCCTTATTAGGACTAGATAAGGCTTTGTCTTAAATTTTAAAGCCTTGTCTTAAATTCCAAAGCCTTGTCCTAAAACTAAGATAAGTTGTAAGAAAGAAAAGAGAGCAACAGGAGAGAAAATGAAAACCCCTCTTCGATTCCTCGGATACCCAGCACCCTGGCCTATTTATAGCCACCAGAGAGATGCTAAAAGAGAGGGACATACCTTATCCAAAAGGCATATCTGATCTGATTATCAGAGATAAGAGTTCCTTCAAGCAGAAGGACTCTTATCCATGATACGTCGATCAGCACCCTGGTCTGCGCACATGCAACCAAAGAAGGGATATTTTCACGTCCCTTCTCAAATCAAAAAAATTTTCAAAAATCCACGTGGATTGGAGATTCAATCTAGATTTTAAAAAATTAAAAATAGTGATAAAATTCTCACGAAAGGATGCTATCCTCGCACCTCTTCACGTAAGTGCTGATCACCATGCGTGCAAGCATCAGGACCGACTTATGGCATCCGTTTGGCATCTAGATAAGTCTGAAAAAATTCTAAAAAAATTATCAAACATAGCTTATCAAATGTAAAATGTTATCACCAAAAATCATTCTAATCTGAAATCATTTGATAGGGAGAAGGACTCTCAAAATCATGGAGAGATGCGATGCTTCTGCGTATGCGTGAGACATCCTTCTTTTTTTAATTTTTTCTCTTCCTCAAAAATTTTAGAAAAAATAAATCTCATATTTTAAAATATGTACTAGAGGATGGAGGGTGATGTGAGCTATCACACATAATTTTAATCTCACAAAAAATAATATTTTTTCTTCTACCCACGCCAACACTTGTACGCAGAACCTATTTTGCACCAAGAGTCCACCACAAGTTGGACTCTTCATAATTGGTGTTAACATGGGATGTGGTGCCCTAATTTGGACTGCTTTCCGGTGACATATCCTGACCCAAATATCTACCAAATTGGGCTAGCTAATTAGTAAGGGATGGGACCAAATTGGTCTCCAAAGGAGCAAGGGTTTCCACACGTGCTAGCATGCTTACCGAAACTTTGATTGAATCCAAAATTCCAATCAACCTTTTTCAAAAGGGTCCTTGGCCAATTTCTATATGTGTATGACCCATTAAGTTTTACATCTAGTTGGTAGTTGGTCTGGATATAAGTTGACCAAATTTGATTAGATTTCAATCTAATCGATTTAGGTCCAATCGAGCTAACCCGAGCTCAACAATTAGAATCCTTTCTAATTGGCAATCGAATTAAACTCTTTAATTCAATCAAAAATTTACAAGTCAAGATTGACATCTAGTAATATATCATGACTATCCAGAAGATATAAAATTTGATAAAAATATCAAATATATCCTTCAGTGGCAAATTACCGTGCAATTGAATCTTTCGATCATCCTTGCACCCTGAATATGTTCATGAGTGTGGAATTATGTCAAACTCAAATACATATTCATATCGATTCTCAATTAACTAATAATGACTCCAATGAAGAAGCATTAGAAACTCTTTCTAATCTTTTTTCTGCTTTTGGCCAAAAGATTTTTCTCGAGTCATCTAGGATTGAGAATACACAGGATGTGATCTCCTCTTATTAGGAGTGATTGATTCCATGTTGACCTACTCATAACTTTCATACGCACTCCACCATATCTAGAATACCCCGTACATGTCTTAATGCCATGTCTGGATATGAACCAAAATATGGATTCATGTGCACAAGATTCCATGGTGGTCTTAGGTCTAAGGATCACTTGCACAACTTTCACTTAGAGAACCATCTTTGACATGCAAATAAGGCTTCCATAAGATGTTCTCTTTCATCGAGTCAATTCAGTAGACTCATTTCTCAAATGAGCACCCATATCCTTGTATTAGTGTCTCACGCAAGTGGCTAGTGAGATCTGTCACCTTCTCCATTGAGCATACATAGGATATACCAGTCTATCTAAAATATTGATCTCTGACTCAATGCTCCTACGATCAAAAATATTTAAGCTTAGGAATTTAGAATTTTAGGTCTCACTAGCATGACCTATTCATATCTCCTAAAACTATTATCCTAATCTTTGGGGTTCATCATAATCTTAGACATATTAAGATGTAACTCATATGATGAATCAATGTCTCAAATAATAAATATCATTTCATGAGTTGAAAAATTTTAAAGAAAATCCCATTGCAACACACTTATGATTGGCTTATAGGGCACTCTTCTTTCAATGATGTGGCAAAGACTACTGACACAGCAGGTAAATTCTTTTCCTTTACAACCTTTCTCCGAATAAGGTTTACAATTCATTTTATCAATAATTTGGCTCCTTCTTGTCTGACAATTGGATATCGATGAACCTTTATGCTTCATATATATTTCAATGAGCGGAAGTGATTGATCCAATCCCTTCTTCATTTCAGCCACTAAGGTGAAATCGACTTGCATCCCCCACATATCTCTTAGGTTTTCTTTTTTCCTTATGAACTGTTAGTTTAATCAGATAGTATCGCTCATCCAACTGGAGAAAGTGATCCTAAGACTGTATAGTCGATGTAGATTTTCAATTTTTAGTAGAAAGTAGTCTCGAGACTCTATTGTCATTTTATGGGACCTTGAAGATACTATTATTTTAAGAAAAGTGGTCCCAAAGTATTTCTCTTTTTCTGGACCTAACTTTGCAAGTGGAGTCAAATTATTCTTTTTATTTGATTGTAATCTAATTTTTTGCATATCTTGAGATTATTGCATCTTATGTCATGTAGAATGGGCAGTCTCACTTTAGCTGTGCATCATGGTGGAAAATTTGTAAATAAGGATGGACACATTAACTATTTTGGTAGGAATGTGGCATTTTATGACATCTGGGATATAGAAAATATGTCTTGTAAGCAGCTAATTGATATGGCAAAGAAACTATGCATGGATAAAATCATAAGATTATTTTATAGGGTGTCTATTCCGAATAATATTCAAGGAATGAAGATACCATTTGAAGATAGTCAGCTTAAAGAGATGATAAAATTAGCATTGGATACAATGAAGTATCTAAATATTTATGTGGAACATGAGAGGTAATTGATAGAGGTATCCATGTTAATAAAGTTATCAATATTTTAGTCATTGAAGTAGCCAATATTTCAATTAGTTAAGTAGCTATTGCTATAGTTACTGAAGTCGATGTACCAATTAGTGAAAAACTCAAAAAGAGAGGATAAAGAAGTATAGTAGAGAGAGATTGAAAAAGGGCTTTAGAGTAAAGAACAGAAGCAAGTAGTTAAGAGACCCAAGACTAGGTCTCAAAGAAAAGGAAAAAAATATAGTAGTAGGGAGACTTATGACTAGAGCTCAAAGAAAAGGGAAGAAGAACATAGGATAGACATCTAAGGCTCAAAGGGGTGAAGCTTCTTTGGATGTTGACTACAGTCTAGATGATGATAATGAACAAACAAGCAGTGAAGGTAGTTTTTACACAAATATTGAGCTTTAACTGATGATGAAGTGCTGAGAGATGCAAGAAGAATAGCTAAGAAAGTAAGAACTGAGATAAATGACATAATTCATGAGTTTCAGAGAGAGTAGCCACCACTTATGGATGTTAGTATAGGATCAAGCCATTAGAGTGCTGGTGTAGATGAAGTAGAAGAAAACACTGGGTACTATAGTGAGTATCTTGATTCTTCAGAATGTGAGACTCCTATGTCATGCTCTAAAAATAAGACTGGTGAGATTATGAGAAGGAAAAGATGGGCATATTTCAACCCAAAAATTGATATGCGAGATATGAAATTTAATAAAGGAATGACATTCAGTACAATAGAAGAGTTCAAAGATACTGTGGTCAAGTATAGTATTGCTAAGAGATATAATCTAAGGTTTAGCAAGAATGAGGCCAATAGAGCTAAGGTTAATGTACTTTTAGTGACTGTTCCTTTAGACTGTGCTATTCATTTGAAAACACTATAGAAAATTTTCACATTAAAACTTATGTAGGAGAGCATAGATATATAAAGATCTATAAGAATAGACAAATAACTGCTAGTGGATTGCACTAAAATTTTTGGAGAAGTTGAGATTATGTCTTACATATAAGCCAAGGGATATGAAACATGATATCAGGATAAAAATATGAAGTTGATATGACTATCACTAAATACTAGAGGGCAAGACAAATGACATTATAGAAGATTAGAGCGTTCCATCACAAGCACTATGCAAGGTTATATGATTATTGTGAGGAGCTTAAAAGGAGCAATAGGGGGACCACTGTCATTTTGAAGGTTAATAGAACTAATGATGGAGTCCACTTTTAGAGGTTGTACATAAGGTTTGAAGTACTTAGGGATTCTTGACAGCTTGCAAGAGTATTATTGAGGTTGATGGATGTTTTCTAAAATAGTTTTGCAAAGATGAATTGTTAGTTTCCATTGGAAGAGATGCCAACAATCAAATGTTCTCAATTGCATGGGCTCTGGTTGACATAGAATGTAGAGATTCTTGATCCTGGTTCATTAATCCTTTAGCCGAGAAATTGCAACTTGGAGATGGGTTGGATTGGATACTTATCAATGACCAATAAAAGGTAAAAGTTCACATTCTTTTCAAAGTTTAGTTTTTCTTATTTTTTTGGTAAGAAAAAAACTTTTATCCAATATTTTGAAGTAGGATTTGATTTAAGTAGTTGCTAATTTGCTACCATGTGTCAAGCACAGACATTATACAAGGCACATTTATGGGAATTAAGCATAAGGGTGAGGTTTTGAAGTTCACCTTCTTTTGGGCATCAAAGTGCACCATAGAAGGAGCTTTTCTTGATGTATTGGATAAGATGAAAAGACTATCTGAGGAGGCCTGGAGAGACTTCATATAGAGTAATCTAAGAAAATTTGTGAAGATCTTTTTCAATCCATTTCTATAGTGTGATGTGGTTGATAATAATGTAGTAGAGACATTCAACTCATACATAATAAAAGCAAGGGAGAAGCTAATTATGGACATGCTTGAATATATAAGGAGAGCAATAATGGTAAGAATGGCAAAAAAAAGAGAGAGAGGACATTAACAAGTGGCATGCAAGAATATGCCCTCGAATTCAAAAAAAGATAGAGATAAATAAAGTTGAAAGTAGATGGTGTGAGGCCATCTATAACGAAGATAGAAAATATGAGGTGACATACATGAGATAGTCTAATGAAGTTAGTTTATTGGATAGGAGTTGTACTTGCAATGCATCGAATTCGACAAGTATACCATGCATTCATGCCATTTTTGTAATATGGTATAAAAATGATAATGTTGAAGATTATATTGCAAAGTGGTATACCAAAGATTCTTGAAGAAGGTGCTATGAGTTTGTTCTATAACCTATGAATGAAGAGAAATTTTGGCCTAGAACTAGTGCATAGGCAGTCCTACCTCCATCTGTGAGAATAATGCCAAGTAGGCTCAAAAAAGGTAGAAGAAAAGACCCACATGAGGAGTCCAAGAACTCTCATAAGCTTTTGAGAGTAGAAAGACATATGATCTATCAAATATGTTTTGAGAGGGATCATAATTAACAAGAATGTCCTAAGAGAAGTGAGACATCATCAAGTATTCCAACTTATGATGCAATAGTAAAGACACCAAAGGCTAGGTCAAAAAAAAATTTAGGTTGTTCTGCATTAACTAACAAATATTCTAACTAATTATTTAACTTAATATTAGGTTCCAATTCTTTTCCTATTAATTATTAATTAGTAACAACTTATCTTGTTAGGTTACAAGTCCCACAACAAGCCAAGCAAAGTTATCTTTAAAGAGGACTATAAGCAATGAGCAGCAACAATCCTAATTGCAAGGCTCCATGGAAATGAGTAAACGACCTAGGCAGGAAAGATTACTAGAGGGTTATGGGCTCTATGTGAGTCTTAGTACTGGAGAAAAATTTTATATGGTAAGTTGAGTTTAGTTTTCTTCTAACTATACCCTAAATATACTAACTTGTTTGCATATTTTTGTAGGGCTCAGATAGGGTTAGGCATATCAATGGGAAAGCTAGAAGCCATGATGTAAGGAGATCAGTAAGAGTATACTCAGATGCTACAAGAAATATTATTATATTAGGATCTAGTCAACCTACTTTCTCTTAGCCAGGCATAGAAGGAAGCAATGCTAGGCGGACCAACCTTAGGTGGTTATAACTTTCAAATGGTCTCGAGGGCTAAATTTTGTGACATTCATCGATATCAACGTCAGTGCACGGCATATTGTTTATGATTATTAAGTCCTTATGTGTTGTCTATGGATTAATATTCTTAAATTATATCTATGGATCAATATCCTACGTGATGTAACCTTATTTTATTTGTGGATCAATATCCTATGAAATGTTTATTTTGTAAGGTGATACATAGTTGGTTGCACCTTATTTTAGAAGTAAATGAAATAATGTCTTAAAGTCTTTAGCTTATTTGTATCATAAGAATATATTATAAAGGTTGTTGGTTGCACCTTAATTCTGGCCTGGTTCAATGTTATAAAGAATGTTTGTTATTACAATTTATGCCCTAGTTGAATGTTTCAACTAAATTGGTACCAATGTCTCAAAGTCTCAGCTTACTTGTATTATAAGAATATATTATAAAAAATGTTGGTTGTACCTTATTGGTTCAATATTTGTGCACTGGTTTAATGTTATAAAAAATGTTTGTTATCTAAATTTGTGCTCTGGTTCAATGTTTTGAGTTGAATTGGTACCAATGTTTCAACGTTCTAGTTGAATTTGTGCCCTGGTTCAAAGTTTTACTTGAAACTTTTCGAAGCTATCAAATACAACTATGAAACTGAGCTAATTTAGTTGGTTTCAAAGCTGTAAAATCGAGCTCAATTTCAATGTTTCAGAATTAGGGTCAAGTTTTGAATGTCTAATGATATGATATTGAGCTCAGTCATAAAGTTTTCAGAGCTCTGAAACTAAGCTCGGTCTCAATATACCAAAAGCACTGAAATTGAGCTCACCTCTTAAAATATCTTTAGTTTTAATGTTTCAAAGCTCTGAAACTAGGCTCTAAGTTTCAATGTTTCAATGCTTTCAAGAATCCTCTCTTCAGTTTCAATGTTTCAAAGCTTTGAAACCAGGCTCAAGGTTTCAATATTCAGTGCTTTCAAGAACCCTCTATAAGTTTCGATGTTTCAAATTTCTGAACCAACATTAAAACTTCTTCAAAGTTTTAGTTGAACTTGTGCTATCAATCAAAGCTGAACTTGTGCTCAGTTTCAATGTTCTAGTACTCTAAAATTGAACTCAATTTCAATATTTTAGAGCTATGAAGTTGAACTTAGTTTCATTGTATATCAATTTCCTATGAATTGATGCAGCTTGTTCCTCATTCACGTTTCAAGGCTCAGCTTCAAACCTTCTTTCAGCCTATATTTCAGAGCAAGATTTTACATACAAGTTTTGCTCTACATTGAAACTCACTTCAAGGTTTCAGAGCTCTTCAAGTTCAACCCTATATTAGAGCTTCTTCAAGGTTTCAGCTAAACTTATGCTATAGACTAACGTATTAGTAAAATTTAAAAGCTTGGTTTCAAAGTTGTGAAACTCCCTTTAGCTATGTTTCATAGCTCAATTTTAATTTTGAATTAATTCCTGAGTTATTTTCTTATTAAAATCTGCAATGCTATTTGCTAATAATGTTCCATGACTAAAAACACTTTTAATAAGGATATCAAAAACTATTGATGAAATTGTTAATCGCACAAACTATCTTTGGGCACCAAGTATTAGTAATAATCTTAAATTTAGAATCTGAACCTTGATCATATATAATTATTTTAAAGCTGATTAGAAAGATGATTTTATTAATTATAAAGCTGATCATGAAATATTTATTGCATATTTGACTTTCAAAATTACATCTATTCTTCAGTTAAAAAAAAAAAATTGCTAACATAGCCCATAAAACCATCATTGCAATCAAATAAAATTTCTTTCTTACGGCACACTTTACAAGCTCCTTCCTCAATCGAGCACATTCAAGCTTCACCTTTGTTACTTTCAATTTTATGTTAAAAGCCTTCTTTTTTAAGACATCTGCTTCTTTTAACAAGCTGATCGCCTCTCTTTTTAACTCTAACACATGTTCTTTCAAATCTGAATTTTCTTCTCTATACTTTTCAATGATTTTAGATAATCTTTCCAACTTAGCTTTAAAATCTCTGGCTTTATATCTCTTTTTAAGAAGAGCTACTTTGGCCTGACCTTTTATTTTCGGATCATATCATATGAAGTAACTGTAATACGACTTATTCTGCAACAACAACAATTTTGTATAAAGATCATAATCAAACAAGTGACATTAAGGCATAAGGTCAATCAAAGTTACATGATAGTTTTGATAACCTTTGAATCTTCTTCTAGAATTGTCATTACTTTATGAAGTCCACATGTTAAGTAAGAAGCCACACTTACATGGTCCTACACCATCATTGCTTCTTGCTGTGTTCATGCTATAGTTTAGAGACTTACGCATTGACCTACTAATATTTCTGTAAGTTATTACTTTCAAACGGGCTTCAAATTAATATCTCAGTCATTGCAGCTGAGTTTATTTCAGCTTAGTTTATTTCAGCTGAAGATGGATTAAAAAGATGAGAAGTAGCTTAGTTTATTTCAGTTGAGAGAAGTTATATCAACAATATCTGCCACATCATTTTTTGTTATACACCACATCATCTACCACATTATTTTCGTCACAGTAATTGGACGAAAGTAACTGTCAAAAAAAAATTAAAATATATAAAAAATTTTAAAAATTGATTGCAATGAATCGAAATTTAAAATAAATAAAAAAATTTTCAAAAAATTTAAAATTTTAAAATAATTAAGCGTACGAAGAATGAGTGTAAAGCACAGAAAACAGCAAAATTATCATTTAGTAGTATGCTTAAATTATGCAATCTGATGGGACAATTCGTATGATCTAATTGTCATCATCCAATAAATTTTTCATCAAATTCATTATTAGGATGAAGCACAGGTTATCAATTTTACAGAAATTCATTCAACCATGTTTAGAATTCCTGCCCCTTCGATCATAAATTCGAGCCGAAGACATCGACGGCCGGTAATCAGGGAGAGTTTGGATGCTCGACCGTTCAAACCCGAGCTGTAGAGGATCCGAAACTCTGCGGCAAGAGTTGGAGGCTCCCGTTCCCGTAACCCGCCGCTGAATAATGGAAAGCTCGTACACTTCTTCTCGTTCTGCGTGGGCTGGAAATCACCAACAATCTTCTTCTATTGCTGCAAACGAATGAAGAATTTTTACCGATGATGCCGCTAAAAGATTGAAAGCTCTTACTCTTCTCGTTTTGCGTAGGCTGGAAATCACTCAAATGAGGAATTTTTACCGACGATTCCCGTTTGATTCCCTTTCCTGTGAGAACATTCCAATCCCCCGTCATTTCTTATCTCATCACTCTCGAGTCCCCACCCGCTTCAGGTCTGCTACCAAAATCCCGGCTTCTTCTTCTTCTTCTTCCAAAGATACCCGCGCCAAAAGCCCCGCTCTTCTCCCCCTCTACCAAGAGATCACAGAGCTCGTGGCCGAGAAACCCACTGTCGATGGCGAAGCCAGCTTCAGAAAGCCGGTGGCAGAAAATGGTAGCTCAAGTGCTTGCCAGATTGCCCGAGAGAGTGAAAGATCTCTAAATGCCAAACAACAAGCGCAAGCCAAGAATTCAGAGTTCGAAGATGTTAGCCCGATCGTTCAGAGGGTTACGGAGATTGTAAGGTTGGAGAAATCCGAAATTCGCATGGGGCAGCGTTTGGATGAGTTGGGCCTGTCGTTCAGCTCGGAGATTGTGGAGAAAGTGCTGAAGAGGTGCTTCAAAGTGGGCCATTTGGCTCTTCGGTTCTTCAACTGGGTCAAGCTGCAACCCGGGTTCTGCCACACGACACAGACTTATAATGTGATGATATATATAGCTGGTGAGGCTGAAGAGATTGATCTTATGGAGAAATTGATGAATGAAATGGAGGATGAGCTGTGCACCAAGGACATCAAAACATGGACTACTCTAATCTCGTATTATGGGAAGGCAAAACAGATAGGCAAAGCATTGAGCACCTTTGAGGCAATGAGGAAATCAGGTTGTGAACCAGATGCTGGAGTTTACAAGGCAATTCTTCGAGCTCTGTTTAATGTGAGGAAAGCTGAGCTGTCAATGGAGTTTTACAAGGAAATGGTTTCTAAAAACATGTTGGTCGATGCAAGCCTATATCAATTGCTCATGAGTTGTTTAGCAAGATCAGGAGATGTAACAGCTGTTCGGTTGGTCGGAGATGATATGATTAAGATTGCCAAGTTGTCAGAAAGTCAGGTTTATACTTGTATCTTAAGGAGTTTTTGTATTACAGGAAGGATTGAAGATGCTCGACACCTGTTTGAAGAGATCAAGAAGAAAAATCTGCTTGTTGATCTGAAAGTCTCTGAAGTTTTGGTGAAGGGTTTGTGTAGAGCAAGCAAAATGGATGATGCTATTGAGATCGTCAACAATATGAAGCAAAGTTCGGCTATTGATTGTAGGGTTTATGGGTGTCTCCTCGATGGGTTCATAAGACAAGGAGATGTTACAAAGGCTTTACAGCTGTTGCATGATATGAGAGAACTTGGTTGCTTGCCAATGGTCTCCTCTTATACACAGATGATTCAATATCTCTTCAGGTTGGATGAATATGGAAAAGCCTGTGAACTCTATGAGAAGATGCTTAAAGATGGCATTGAACCAGATATTGTAGCAATCACAGCTATGGTTGCTGGTCATGTGAGGCACAACCAAATTTCTGAAGCATGGGTTGCTTTTGAGGGCATGAAGAAGAAAGGAATGAAGCCCACTTGGAAAGCTTATGCAGTGTTCATCAAAGAACTATGCAAGGCTTCAAAACCCAATGAGGCTTACAATCTTCTAAAAGAAATGTTGGATTCTGACATGAATGCAACTGATGGAATATATCGTTTGGTTATATCTTCTCTAACTAGGAATGGTGAACTAGAGAAAGCTAGGAAAGTTGAGCAGACGCAGACATCCTTGAAACTTCAAAGCCTAGGAAACAAAATGGTTTGTCAATCAGCTGATCATCCTTCTGCCACGAAGAGCATAAGAGATCAAATTGCTCATTCAATCAGGACATAAACTATACTCAGAAAGCAGAGGCATACAGTGAGACTGATTTTAAAGAAGTATGCAGAATTTTGTCCTCCTCAACCAACTGGAACTCAATTCAAGAAGTACTGGAGAGAAGCATGATTCATTTTACACCTGTATTGGTTGAGGCAGTTCTCCGTAGTTACCATAGTCACAGTGGTGCTGCTTTACGATTTTTTTCATGGGTAGGGAATCAATCTGGTTATGAACATACTGCAGAGACCTACAACATGGCCATCAAACTTGCAGGAAGCGCAAAAGATTTCAAACACATGAGATATCTCTGTCAGGAAATGAGGAGAAGTGGTTGCTCTGTAACCCCAAATACATGGACCATCATGATAGCGCAATATGGTCAGGCAGGTCTGACAGAGATTGCTTTAAGGACTTTCAAAGATATGAAGAGTGATGGCTATCAGCCGAATGGCAGTACTTACAAATATCTGATTTTGTTTCTCTGTGGCAAGAAAGGTCGCAAGGTCGATGAAGCGATCAAATTCTTCCAAGAAATGATCCATGTAGGTTACATGCCAGACAAAGAACTGTTGGGCTTTTATCTTTCTTCTTTATGTGAATCAGGAAAGTTAATGGATGCTAAAGGATCTGTTAAATCTCTATGTAAGAGAGGGTTTGCAAAAGAGCTTGGTTACTCATTGCTCATTAAATCTCTTTGCAGAGCAGGGAAAGTGGAAGAAGCTCTTATACTGACAGAAGAGATGGACAAAGTTGGGTGCAGCGTAGATCAGTATATCTATGGAAGTCTTGTTCATGCCCTACTAAGACAAGGTCGCTTGGATGAAGCCTTAGATAAGCTGGAGAGAATGAAAGAGGCAGGTCTTTCACAAACTGTCCACATACATACTTCATTGATTGTTCATTTCTGTAAGGAGAAACAAATTAGAAAGGCTGTGGATATATTTAAGAAGATGAGAGAGGATGGCTACGAGCCAACTGTTGTGACTTATTCGGCATTGATTCGTGGGTATATGAATATGGGGATGATTTCAGATGCTTGGGAAATTTTTCACTGGATGAAACTTAAGGGTCCATTTCCTGATTTTGAAACTTACTCAATGTTCATGACGTGTCTCTGCAAAGTAGGTAGGTCTGAAGATGGACTCAAACTTATCAATGAAATGTTGGAATGTGGGATTATCCCTAGTGCTGTAAACTTTCGAACTGTGTTCCATGGTCTAAATAGAGAAGGTAAACAAGAGTTAGCTCATTCTGTTCTTCAAACTAAATGGCTTTTGAAGAGAGAGAGAATGTTTATGTACTAATTTATATTTTTGAACAAAAGAATAACTAACATAATTCTCAAAGAAAATAATGTCACTTGTACATTTCCAATGCCAAACTCATCATTTATCATTGGATAAAAATCCAAAAATCTCTAACACTCTAAGGAGATTTTGTAATGCACTCTAGTCAAGTATGGTTGCTTGTTTCTCTATTTGGTGCTTTGATTTCAATTTTTTTCTATGTTAGAAATTCTTTGCAGCATAGTTTGCTGTATCGTCCTGTATGTGACGCTACGGGGCGTACAGTACCGATACCGTATTGGTATGCCATACGAATACTATCGTACCATATCGAACCGCATACCGACACTATAATAGATTTTACTAGTACAAGATCCAGTACCGAGATGGCAATCCTTGCTTTGCAATCTTATTTCTAACAGCTTTTATATTGGACATGCCATGTTGCCTTTCCGTGTGAAGACTCTCTGGATAAACCAACTTAGATTGTAGTATTCTTTCTTCCCCTCCAAGGAAAGAGATAAATACCACTTTTCACACATTCATCTATTGCTTCATGTTTTGTCATTCTTGCATCAATTTGTGTTGGACTTTATATAAAGACTATTAATGATTACTACGAAATCTCATGACTGGGAAACTTTGTATATGACTCTTTGTAGATATCTTAACTATGTAATTTTAACATTTGACTAATGATTGCATACTTTGTAGGCCTAACTTCTTCAAAATTAAGGTGATTATTTCCTTCAGACATGGAAAACATTACAATGTCATTTGCAGTTTCAATTGAAATTGGGCTTTCCACCAGGGAAAATTCAAAAATAGGGTCTTTAAGGTCATGAAAGGTTATGTTTCGACCTCAAGTGTTCATTTATATCATTCATAGCTGGTGGGTTTGGTTGATCTTAAAGTCATGTTATTTTCTTATTCAGATACCATAAGTATTCATCTTGCAAGTAGGGTGAGGAAACTGAAGCAGTAGCTGAAATAATTCGGTTATGAATCTGTTTACACTATATCTACAAGTCAATATACCAACAGAGGAGCAGGCCAAAACAACAAGGGTGTAGTCGAGTGAATGTGGTGTAGACTGAGAGGGGGGAGAGCTATCGACCTAGCATGAGAAGGGTGGTCATTGTCATGCATAATGGACCATGTGGCACAAACCAACTAGTTATACTCATCTTGCCACTACTTGGAATAAAAGAGTGGGATAATTGCAGCCATGGTTTGTTGTATCACCCCATACCGGTACTATTGTATCATACTGAACCGCATATTGATACTATAATAAAATTTTACTTGCACAGGATCCGATACCAAGATGGCGAACCTTAGTCACAGCTCTCTTACCACCATCCATACCACTCCCAAAATATGGGAGGAGTGGCACAACTACTCAGAATAAAATAGTGGGGGGAAGATAGCTATCATGCATGACAATAGTGGCTTATGTGGTGCCAACCATCAGAGACAAGTGTTCCGGTAGTTTATGAGAACCACTTGTAAATAACATATTACAATGTTGTAAAAGAGATCCTTCAACAATCCAAATCAATGATTTTGCCTTATCTTAGTTCTTAATTTATCAGTACTTTCAACTTTAGGAGTAGCTATAATTTAGAATTTCTACTACTATAGCTCAGTACTATACCCTTTTCTATCCAAATCTATCTCATTTGATCAATGGTGTGATGGCAGCAAAAGTTCCTAAAGGTCAAGACATTTAGAACCATGTTACTCCCTATCTTTCCTTCGATCACCATCTTTCTGGTTGATCCAACACCGATAGCATGCATGCACACTTATCTACCATACCTAATTAATTTGTCACTCTTTCTATTAGCCAGCAAGTTCCTTGGTACTCTCGGAAAAGATCAAATAGGCAAATAGAAGCAAATCCTCTATCTCCTGTTGGCATTTTTCCAAATTTTAAAACTATGCTTAATTTTCTAGTGGATCTGAAGGAGCCTTTTTAGTCATGTTTCTTTTCTCTTCCTTTTTATGAAGACGTTGATCTTCTTGATTCCCCTAGGAATCCAATCATGCTGCTATTGATGCTCCTTAGGTACCGGTGTTTGTTGGCTTTTGATATCTCGAATTTGATCCACAGCAGCCTAAAATGAAGAAATCCACAGTAGAGAACAGTTCGAAGGCACGGCCCACAGGCTCGGCCTATGGGCACCCAGGCCCGTTGGCACCCGCGGCGTGCAGGCTTGCAATGCGCGTGGCCTGCAATGCACAGGCCCGCCCAGCGCATGTAGTGCGTGCAGCCCAACCGAGCGCGCGGTCCAGGTGCTCTGTCCTGTCTTGGGCCGCATGCCCATGTGGTGCATTTGCAGTCCACTGCATGCCCACAAGGAGAAAATGCGGTCCACGCCTCGCACATGGACCGCCATGGTCCAGAGCCCGTTTCTTGCGGCTCATGCATGCACGGACAAGCGCACGACATGCGGCACATGCGGAGAGGTCCGATCCACAGCCCAATTCACGCACGATAGTCTACGCGTGGTTCACATGCGGGATAGCACGATCTGACAGCCAGAATTTGCTTGTGGGCGTGATCGGAGGGCTGTGGAAGCTTGCAGGGTTGATCAGAGGTTGAGACAGGTTCTAAAACCTAACAAGACTCAGTTTAGGCCTTGTAAAAGAGGTCGATGGCCTGTGGGCAGGGAACAGAGGATCGTGTAGCAGTGAGAGTGGCCTGTGGAGCAAAGAGAGTGGTTGAGAGAGTCTTTTGGGGTTTTTTGTGAGAGCTATTGTAAGGATTGTGCTTCTTGTTGAGAGAGAGGTTTATGAGAGTTGAGAGTGTGTGATCTCCTCTTATATTTATTTTTTTTCATAATGAAGCTTGCATACCTTATGGAGGTAAGTCTTTAGTTGATCCACATATTTGATTGTGTTTTTTTTTTATTTCTCTTCTTTCTTGTTGCGGTATCGACATCGATTTGCGATCTTGGGCGAGGGATCCGTATTCCGCACTCGTAAGGGGTCCTTCCAATAGTGTTCATTGCAGATAACCTTTCTGCAATAAAGAGTACTCATGTCTCTCTCTCTATATCTCTGTGTGTGTGTGTGTTTGTGTGTTTAGTGTAAACTGAATTTGATCCTAGAATTTGGAGCAAGTGAACAATGCAATTTTTATATAGGGGAGGTAAATTTCTAACATGACTTGCTTTTGTTAATCTTCTCTAATTAGATGATGGAAGATTTTTTTGCATTTTTTGTTGTTTTCTTTCTTCTTCTTCTTCTTCTTTTTTACAGTTGTTATTATGGAGTTTCTTCTTGTAAACAGCAAGTGTCTTGCATCCAGTTATCTGCCTTATCTTGTACGTAATATGGAGTTTCTCCTCATAGGTGTAGTTCTTGTATGTGAGAAATGTTGCATAAGATCATCTCTTTGTCAGTGCTATGAGGTATGAAATGACTAGATCTCAAGCTAGGGGTGCGAATGAGTTGAGCTGAGCCGAGCCAAGTACCGGACTGCTTGGGCTTGGCTTGCAACCTACACAAGCTTCTTAAGCTTGGCTCGAACTCAAGCCAAGCTTAAGATAACCTGGTCAAGCTCAGCCCTCCTAGGATTCAAATGGAGCTTTAGTCAATCTGAGGCAATCTTTCCCATTTAATTTGAACAAATCAAATGTTCCACATCAACTTTTTTTTTGGGGCCCAAGCTCCAAACACTGTTTGAGCTGGGCTCATTTCTAGCTGAGTTGAGCCTGAACCAAGCCTAGGCTGGGCCGAGCCTGAGCTGCTCATGAGCAGCTCAGATCAATTGCAGCCCTACTTGAGCCTAAATTCTTTTTGTGTTTGCAAGCTGGTAGAGTGTGAGCCATGTTTTTTTCCTGAGATCAATACAATGAATTGTACCAACATTATTACATGCTGAAGATGAAAGAAAATGCCTACTTCTCTTTTCACCTTCATCTTTGGTATCAACTTTTATTTTTTGTTTTTTATTTGTTTTTTGGCCAGATATGACTTTATTGCATGGAATTAGTCTTCCAATTAATTCCTGTGAGCTAGGAGTTACTAGTCAGCCAATGTCTTAGCTTTAAATATTAGTAGCAGCTAAGGGATAAAACTCAGACATGCAGATAGCCTCTTAAGTCATGGAAGTGGAAGAAAACTATCTAATTAAGTTGTTGAAGATGGTCTCAGGGATCTCAGTGATCTTTTTTCTGGAGTTTCATGTTCCATTCAGCCATTAATGGCTCACCAACAATAAAGGAGGGGAGAGGAGAGAGAGGAGGGTACGAGGGTGGGGGGCTGGGGTTGTGGGGATTGGGGGTTTTGGGTGTGTGGAGATGGGGAGACCAACGGATGGCCATGAAAACCAGATTAGCTACTCTTGAATATCGACAGCCTTGACTCTCAAGTACTCTTGTGCTCTTATTCTTGTCTTCATATATTTGGCCAAGATATTTTTCCCTTTTCAATAAAGTCTTATTTGAGACTTTAGTATAATGTGGTGATGAATTTTTGCTTTTCTGCTGAAGTATCAGTCTGATGTATTTGCATATGTAGCCTCCCCAATATAATAATGACTATCTTTAATTGTTACTAGTTATATGATCTTTAACTGCTAATAGCACTGACCATGCTCTTGAAACTTTGTAAATGGTTGTTGTTGTGATGCCATCTTGATATATTTATGTACTTATTCTAAAATTCAGTTGTCACTTGGTTTCCTCTGTTTATTCTAGACTTTGGTTTCTCTGGCTTGTCTTCTCTTTCAAAGAAAGGATTTGGATGACAACTTGAATGTCACTTCAACATATTATACATATGTTCCTTCATGCTTCCATTCCAAGATTTGAGTTTGTTAGAATGTTTCACATTGTGAATATAGGAGCTGATGTTATATTGTTTGCAGTTAGACATGGTTGGTAAGTTTGCTGGCATGTCATTCTATTCATTTTCTAGATCCCTGAAACTCTCGCATTTATGGCTACAGTTCTGGAGTTTTAGTGCATATTGAGACTCAAAAGTGAAAAATGCTCTTTTTATCTGTAACATTGTTATTATGTCATAAAAATTCAATCATTGAATGGCCCCTTGGATGTATAATTTCATTTAGAAAAACTATTTTATTAGTCCAATGTCGCTGTGGATTATTGTTCTTCAGTAGTGTCTGATCTCTGTGGTAGAAAAGTGGTTCACAAAGCCACAGGGTCTATGGAGAAGAATACAAACGGAAAGACAAGATGCTAGCTTGGGCTTCATTGTGAGAAAGCTGAAAGGACTTCAGCTTTGTCATTAACTGGATAAATTTTGGTTGATGGGTAACTCTTGATTTCATGATGTAGTTCTCCTTAGGTTGTATTTCCAAATCCATTTGCAGAAGGTGTGCTTGCTGTCATAGAGATTAAGTAACTTTTGGGTTTCATAAGGATCCCTTTTGGATAAAAATGTCTTTACAGATTGAGAAATACATGATCCACATTTCAAAAGGCAATATTTAAATGAAGAGGACCAGAGATTTAACACAAGATTGCCCGGTGAATTGTGATTACCATTGTGTATATCTCTGATTCATCATGATTGATAAATAGTGATGACAATTATGGATCTGGTGTGTTTGCTAAAAGCTATGTTTGTTGAGCCCGTACTATACTAGAATATCTTTGTTCTGTAAAAGAAAAAATGATGCTTGATATGAATATAGGTGAAACATCATATTGTACTTTTTGCTTTCTTATCCTCTTTTATTTGTTGGGTGTATGTAAGTGCGTGTCATTGTTGAAATGGCACACAGAAACCACATTTTAACTGCTGTCTTATATCATTAAATCAAACATTCATTTCTCACTTTAATGAGAGTCCAAGATAATGCTAAAGAACATCACTACAACAAGTTAACATTTAGCTACAAAAAATTTCATCACTGAGAAACAAATTGTCACCTAAAGCATTTACTGATGAAAAGAATTTTGCTTCCCTGTTTGTTGCTTGAGCTCTGTTGCTACAAGTGATATTCTAGTCGTACCCTGTAACTGTTGTGAAGCATTTAGGTCATTGGTTTTCATAATGATTTGGTGATATGTGTTTAATGCATGATGAACATTCTTCCGGAATCCTGCATCCATGAGAATTTTTCTACCATCACTACTCTGTGAGATGAGTGACTTTCTGTTGGCCAGTGCAGGATTTTTTTTTTTTTTTTTTTTTCAGATTTTCCTTTTTCTTTTGGCTGGACTTTCGAATGCTTGCTAGGGAAACTGATGGTTTACATGTGGAAATTGATATGCTTGAAAGTTGATACCATTAAGCAACTGTTCCCTATCAAATCATTATTACAGTATGTTTACACAGATTGCAAGACCCAATTTGATTGGACCGAACCCTCGACGTAAATATGATCTTTATGATTGGTATCCAATTTCTGAACATATTTGTCTTTCTATCCTTACTGGCTTCTGAGCAGGTAGACATAAACTGGCATAATATCTTGAAATTACTCTCACCATGTCTATATTTCCAAGGCCATTTGACTCTATCTGACTTTATACATTTGATTGGCAATTGCATTGCCTTCTATAGCCATTATGCTTATTTGATCTATTTTCATGCTCCTTCTAGTTTGTTGATAGTGATGAGATACAGCTGAAGTGGGTTTGCAGCTTCACCTAGGGAGAAGCTTCTTAAGATGATTAGTACATTCTCATACCCGATGAATAATGTACTTATCAAATGTATAACAACATTACTATCACTACTGCTACTTTGTAAATGATTCATCTTGCAAAGGTTATGATAAGCCCTCCATATATGTTTCTTCCTCTCACAAGCCCTCCATATGTGATATGTGTTTCTTCCTCTTGTTAAAAGTTTGTTGCATCCTGATTTTCATGTTGCTGCACAGAATTACTGGGTAAAAATAAAGAAGGTGTATTCTTTGGTGAAATTAGGTAAGATCTGACGAAATAAATCATCTATTTTCTTGTTTTTTAATTTTCTTTAGATTTTCATAACAATGATGAGTGTTGCCGCAAGCATGTTCCACTTGCAAGCTACCATGACCATGATGGATTTTTATTTTTTTTTGGATTTTTTTGAGAAATTTTTGCTGATCCGCTGCAATGTCTAAATACGACTATAACCATGCCACAAGCATAATCCACTGAAGAAAAATAAATATATTATAGTTTAAGGTGTCTATTTCTTGTTTCTCTCGGAAGGAAAAGGTATCTTTTCTTGATTTTGTTGGTTTGGCTAACATGAAGGAAAGAGAAAACCACGTTCGCTTCCTTTCTGAACTTAATTTTCAATGATTAATTACTGTGAGGTCTTGGCCTGCTATTAATCTTCTCCTTTTGTTGGTAATCTTGGCTTCCTTTGAAGGATCAAGATAATACTCGTGCCAATTTGATTAATTGGGTAATGAAAATTAAGTTCTTATTAATTTGGTTAATTTTCATTTATGACTTCAGAGATGCTTAAAAATCTTGACATCCACTAGGTCATTCTTGGACACTCAGAATTCTTGTTAGGGGAATCAAATGAAGCTCCTCAAGAGATTAGTAAAGAATTTAGGACTATCATGTGTGTGGTACATGCATGTATCTGATACTGCTTTTGATCATGTCCCAATTCATTTTCAGCAACTATAGCAACCAAAACATGCTTGTTTGAATGTATCCATATCTTTGACCTCAAGGCAAAAGTGTATTTGCTTGCTATCATAAAATGACTGAGACATGCTCTGTTTTAGGTGAAATTAAAAAAACTATAGTGGTTTAATAGGGGCACTATATAGCAAAACACTTACAGCTTTATATAAATAATCTTTGACATATTGTATAGCATGAAGGCAGTACTAAGCATACTAAAATTGATTTGATTTGTATCCAGTAAATAGTTGATGCATGAGGGTTGATGAGAGGCAAACATTTCAAATATCATGATTTTCATTTACTGACTTGGTGTATCTGTTCTACTGTATTAAATCTCTTAGTTATTTTTTTCATTTACTAATTTTCTAGATCTATTGAAATAAACAACAACTGGTAAGTAATTGCCCATTATGATAGCTTGAAGATTTAGTAGTTCCTTACATTGTACCACAGAAGATCTCTAATACATTAGGAAAATAATAATTTGCATCATATATTGATCAAGAACACAACGAGACTGTTAAGTTTTTTTATCCAAAAGGATTCGTTATTTGATGGATAAATATCATAAAAAAATTGATCGATTTTTTCATTGACTGATTTATTCATAAAATGAAGAAAAAGTCTTACCCACCTTGGAGATAGGTGCCAATCAGATAAAAAAATAATTTATTTATTGTATTCCAAAAATACTCCTATCCCTATAATCATATAATAATATAATAATAATATGATATTCTTATTAAATTATAGAATAATATATAATATAATCTAAAATGATATAATATAATATATTATTATAAGACATGTATAATAATATATCATAAGATATATGGCATTATGTTATATTATATACAATTATATATAATATAGTAGAATATATATTTTATATATTATATCATATATTATATTATATTATATATTAATATTTATATAATAAACGGTACTTTGGGAAATATGGTAGATCTTAGCAACTTACTTGGGAAAGTAGTGTGCAAAAGAATATGGATAATATATTTTAGAGCCATTTTCCAATACATAAAAGAATATATGTAAATTATTTTTTTGTCTAAATATTATCTAGGAAATACCTATCTAAGAAAATCTAAATTTCTAAATAAGTTTTTTGTCCTCCCAAGAATAGGCCCAAAGCGATATACTATTTAATATATATATTTTTATTATCATTTCACTATGTCAAATATAATATAGTGAAGAATTAATAGATTATTTTTTATTAAATTTTTAGAAATTTAAAATTTTTAATTTAAGCTGTATTTGCATTTACTTGCTGGTAGTTTGTTGAAGATAAATTTGCATAGGCACTCTCTTAAGGTCTGAACACTAAGGGCAAAATAAAGGATATATTAAAAGGACGTTATAATTTGGTGAGCATGGGTATGATTCAGAGTTTCACCTAATTCAAGTGGAGCGAATGTGTTGGTGCCTATTGTACACTATACACTATCCTCTAAGAAGAAGAAGAAGATAACTTATAGGTTTTTAAATGAATTGAAGGGTCAAGATGGATATTTTTTCTAATATATAAAGATGTGTAATGAAAGAGAGGAAAAATATCGAGAATGAAGAGTCATAACTATCATATACTTTTGCAATATTTCTTTCAATTACAATCATGGATACTTACCTAGAAATATTTGTGAACTACTCGTTGAATTGAGTGCTTTTTCTAAAGATATGTTCTAATACTTTGAAGTTGGATGTTTTGGATTGATCTGAAAAACAAACTGCATTAACATTAAGCAAGCTAGAAATAATTTTTTTTATCAATATTTTTTGATATAACAGTACACTTAGCTGTATATTTGTCTGAAGAAGTCAAACTTACTAGGCTTGTGCAATACGAGTGGATGTATTTAATTCAACGACACTTATGCTTCTTGAATATATATATATATATATATATATATGTATGTATGTATAACAAAGCACATCCAAAAGTTTTAATTGCTAAAGATTATTTTGCACAGGAGAACTTAACTTTTTTTATTCAAGATACTTCATGGATGTTGATATCAGACTTAATCGGCCACTACAGAATGATGATGAACATGATTGCCTCTCTAATGATGAAGCTTGAAAATATTTGCACCAATGGATCATCCATTTATGTAAACTCAAAAGAGAAAAGACAAGCTCATTTATATATATTGAATGACTGTGAAGAAGTTTGACCCTTTATTAAGTAAGTTATTTAATTTAATATATCAAAAAATTTACTTATTAAAATATATTTTTTATTTATCTTTCTTTATTTTTGAACATTATCTAAACATAAACTTTAAATCCTATTTTTTATAAGCAAATTAAAGCTGAATTGCCAAATGGGAGAGAAAGTTACTTACTAGGAAGATTCAATTTTGAGTTTCAAGAATAGTTTTATAATACTACGAGTGACATATGAATTTTAGAGTTTTTATTTATAAAAATATAATAAATTATGCATCAATTGCTTTAATATTCAAAATTACATAGGTGTCCATATTGCATGCACAAGTATATTCAACTAATGATTTATATAGTCTTGCATATGGTCCACTTGCCAAAGCTACTTTATATAAGGGTTATGTGAAGGGTTTTAGATTTCATACTCGAGATGAAGAATGTAAAAAAATTTAAAATAGTGGAGCATGGAGCTAAGGAGATAAAAATTCTTTGGATAAAGATTACTATGGTATCTTGATGGATGTTTTTGTAGAAATATTATGTGGGTGGAAAATGAGTTACTTTGTTTAAATGTAGATGATATGATATCAAGCATCAGGATATAGGTTGTAAAACAAATCAATATGGGCTTATAATGGTTAATGCTAGTTGTCGGTTGAAAATAGATGAACTATTAATCTTAGCTTGTCAAGTAGAATAAGTTTTTTATATTGAAGAACCCACAGAGTCAAATTTGTTGGTTATCATAAAGAACCAACCTCAAGACTTTGATAATATGCCCAAGATATCAAATGAGGACACAATTAGAAGTATTTTAATTGATGATGAAATGCAGCATACCAACAAAATGAGTATGATAATTATGATCATATCTTAAAGCCATTGGATGATGATGATGAAATTGCTGCATTAGATCGTGATAATATTATGGCTGAAATATCTAGTGATATAGTATGGTGGGTCATGCAGAGCAAATGATGGGTAGTAGAGAAGCTGATGGTGACTTTATTATTGATAATAGTAAGAGTAAAATAAATAAGGATACAAGTGATGAAGATAATAAAACTAACTTTGAAATATCTGATGCTTAAAGATGATTGGTGATAGCATACCATGGGATCGATTCCATTTGTAGAGTATGAGTATAATATGGCACATTCTTTCATATACAAACAAAGTATTAATATTTTTCTTATATTATGCTACTTAATTATCTTGATATTTATCAATGAACTTATGTTCTGATCATTAAAGATGAAAAAAAATAATGGACAAATGTTGGATGCTGCTCAAAGTTGGTATCATAAGCATACTCCAAAATAAAAAGAAGAAAACACTGAATTTGCTAATGAAAGATCTATGGATATTCATGTATGTACACTTACTATTATTAAAAATATTTGAATGCACAATACATATTTATATTATTTTTTATGATCTATTAAAATGTAATGCGAGAAATTTGAAGAGGTTGACTAATAGTCACAATTAGATGGCACTCAAATAAGTTGAGATGCAATACTAGTTAAGGTTGTTGGTACAAGATCAGGACATTTTTGTGATAAAAGATGGGATAGAAAAAGTTATTCTAAAGATGCTTTAATCTCTCGATTTGTATATCAATAAAGGATAACAAAATCTAAGGAGAACTTAAAAAATCTGCATAATTTAATAGAGACCGAGATCATTCAAATGGTGAAACTTTTTCAATAGCTAATGGAGCAACAACTTGAATAAAAAATATAATAATAATTTAATCAAATATTTAAAGTACGTATGTAATAAATGTTTGAAAATATGCCATTAGGGATATCAATTCTTTAATCTCAACCAAGGGTAAGTGACTTTTATAATGATTTTATCTAATAAAAGTGTTATTTTAAAATGACTTCTATTGCTACTTAGTGCTTAGTTTGTTTTTTTAAATAGGAATAAGATAATAGTTTGTTGACTATAAAATTTGATTGCTTGTTGTCAAATTTTTGTAGGATGAAAATAAATCTAAAGTTAGAGGTACAGATGAAGAGTGATGAGATGCAATACCATAGAGACTTTGATATTATTTTGGAGTTTGTTTTTCATATTCTAGAGTTGTACATTATACTTAATATTTAGACTATATGTATTAGATGGAGATTTGATTTCCATTTGGATTTTATTTCTCAAGTCTAAAATATATTTGTTTAGTATATTTTGTTACTAGGATAAAAATTAATGATGACATTTGAGACATGAATTATTAAGATGAAAATGATATTATATAAGATATTTAAAGCAGGTTTGCTATTAAGATATCAATTATAGTTTACATGATATTGAAAGCATGTCTTGATGTTATTTTTTGTGTGTATGTATAAACAAAAAATAAAAGACCATCTATTAGGATAGTCCATGCCTAAAATTCAGATCATAATGTATCTTTTAGCTTAAATGGTTCTTATCAAAGCTTTTATGTTACAAGCTTAGACAAATCTAATCATCTCTAATACTTTATCTTAGAATATAGTATAGTATATTTTAGTAAGATTTGTCTATGCCAAAAAATTTAATATTACAATCTTAGGCAAATATTTTCCTTACCATAAAGGTAATTCTCATCATTATTGGTAAATTTCAACTAGAATAGTTCTTATTACGAACTTCATGCTTTTGATCTTCACAAGGATTTGCATTGAAATTCATATTTTTTATTTAAGTTTTATCTTAAGCTATCCTCTCCTAAAAGTTGAATATTTATAAATAATTATTTTTAATAAAAAATATGGCAAAGATTTTTTTCATTTTGGTGATGACTACCGGCATTGTGGATAAATCAATTTTTGGCAAGAATTACATTTGTCCTTAGTTAAGGGAATAGATAATGGCTACATAGGCTAGGACCTCACCAATAATATTTGGTAAGAACATTTTGGGTTATGGCAAAGACTTTTGTCCTTGCCAAAGGTGCATTTCTTTGTAGTATGGACTGAAGACTATCAGTCTTCTAATTCTAGATATTTTTAGTTAGGTAGACCTCATGATTGAAAATTTTTCTTTTCATCTTATCTTTGTTAGTCTGATTATGATCAAATTAGAAAGAAAGACTGATGTATGTTTTATCTGTTTAGATACAAATAATGTTGAGAAAAAAACTTTTATCATATGATTAGAGTATTAGATTGATGACAAAATAGAACAGTCATATTGGATGGCAATGTTTCTCAAAGAGTAGTTAGAGAAAGTATATAGAGGAGTGAAAGTGTCGGCTTCTTCTTCTAGGATTTTACTTTTTTCTAGAAAATTATGAGTCAATGTTCAATTATCTTCTACCCAAGTTGCTGCATCTTTAAGTTTGATATCATTAAGTTAGAGATCCATGAAATATAGTTTTTTAAGAAGCGAAAATTCAAAACGAACATCTTTTTTTACAGAATAAGGTGTTTTTGAGTTCGCATTATGGTAGAAGCCCAATATGAATCTTCATATCCAAAGTAAATCAGAATCTTCTCCCATCAAAAAATTGGATTGGAGATTGTCAATCTTCTCAGGTTGAAACTGGATCGGATACAGATCGGATACCAATATATCCATATCCATATTTATTTTATTTGATGAATATAAATACAGATACTAATATTATTCAGATGCAAAAATTTATATTCATATTTATTTTAAACAGTATGGATATAATTCAAATATTAAAAGTATGAGTATAATTATGGATAATAGTTAGATAATTAAACTTTATGACCATAGAATCAAAGATATTACTAAATAAATGATAAATCAAATTAATAATATATTTATATAATTTTATATTTTTTAAAAAAATAATAAGTACTATATAAAATTATATAGAGTTACCAGTAGATTTGGATAGTCGGATATGGATAGGATAATTGTCTATCTATATCCATATTTATTTTTCTTTGATGGATATAGATATGGATACTGATATTAATCGGATCTTTAAATTTCTATATTTGGATTGATTCAGATACAAAGATGAATCCAGACAGATATTTTCTATACCACTTTCACCCCTACAATCTTTTAATTACCAACATCCATGATTGGCTAGACGATCATGATTGAAAACTTTTTCATCTTGTCTTTCATATCTAATTTTGAATCAAATTAAGAAAATAAAGATTGAGACATGCTCTATCTCTAAGTATTTAGGGGTTAGTTGAAAGAAAAATTTTATTATACAATCAGAGAACTAGATAGTGAATGAAAATAAAGCATCAATGGTGGAAGATAATGCTTTTTAAAGAAAATTTGAAGAACATAATATAGAGGAGAGAAGGCATTAGTTTCTTCCTTCTAGATTTTATATTTTTGGGAGAAGATATAAGTTGGTGTGTGTTGGTGCAAAAATCCACCGTGTCGGAGAAGCTGGAGCTGGGATGACCGCGGCCGCCGTCGGGACCTGCAAAGAAAGTCTAAACCGGAGTTGGGGGTGCTCCGGCAAGACCCTTCGATGCTTAAGTCAGTTCTCTGCCTCAACAAGAACGGAGTGCTTGAATAGAAATTTTAGCAAAGTTTTAAGATAGATATTAGAGTTTAGAGAATAACGTATCTGGAGTTCCCATTTTATAGACGGAGGGCGTAACAGATTGACAGCGACGTTTGTAACCGCCTAGTAGTGGACGTTCAGGGCTGTCAGAGCACGTGGAGCTTGTCGCGGGGAGTGGAGTGGTGTCTGTTGTCGTGACTTGTCAGAAAATGGTGGAGCCGTATGGAATCCGTTACAGGGAGTGGAGCAGGGTGGCGGCTCTTGTCGTGGCTTGTCAGAGAGTTCGGATCTGTCTGTCGAAGCTCGGCTAGGATGCCTGATGAAGTAGAGCGACCCTTCACTTCGCCGTTCTGGGAGAGGTCTGGATGTTCTGAGGTTGCTGACATTTCAGACGAAAGTCATCTGCTGTAGGAGCTCGGATGAAAGCTTTCTGTTGGTGACGTCCGGTTTCATGCGGAACTCGGTAGAAGGTCGATCGGTGGTGGATTTCGGATGGCGTTGGAGAGGGTCACCCACTGGGAGGGGGTCTGGAGGGTTCTGAGGAAATCCGACCGGCACTGTTGAAGTCCGACTGACATTATTTGAGGCTGATGGCTGGGGAGGTACGGCAGACATCGGGGGCAATTGGCTGTTGGGGGAGCCTGGCTGCTGGAACCTGTTTATCATAGAAGTTCATCCGACATCTATCCACTACAGAAGTTCAATCAGAGTCTGATTCTCATAGAAGTCCGGATGGAGATCATTTATTGAAGAAGCTCGACTGAAGTCCACCTGCAACAGGAGTCCGAAAGGAATTCGTTCACAATAGAAGCTCGGATGGAGGCTTACAGTGGAGATTCGATGTGGACCGCTTATAGTAAAAATTTGGAGTAGGTCTCTTGTAATAGAAGCTCGGATGGAGGCTTACAGTGGAGATTCGATGTGGACCGTTCATAGTAAAAATTTGGAGTAGGTCTCTTGTAATAGAAGCTCGGAGTAGACCATTTGTGGTAGGAGTTTGAAGTAGAGATCCCGCTAGCGGAGCCTGTTCGTTGTAGAAGTTCGGACGAAACCCTCATGCAATGAAAGTTCGGGGCAGAAATCCGGCTCTCTCAGGAGCCCGGGCGAAATCCAGAAGGCGGTCAGCCGCTGTAGAAACGTAGATGAAGCCCGATCGCTATAGAGATCTGCCATTGGGGAAGTTCAGCCATTGACGAAGTCCGGAGGAAGTTCGGACTAGAGTCGATCATGGTCGGGAGAAGTCTGAAGAGATTCAGAGATCAGTCGATCGCCGCGAGAGGTCGGCTGATAATGGAGCCCGGAGGGCACTTGAAGTAGTCCGGTGGACGATCGAAGGAGCTTGTCATTGGAGAAGTCCGGAGGGTTCAATGGGAGCTCACCCGTCGGAGGAGTTCGGTCGATATTGTGGAAATTCGGCTATCGGAGAAATCCAAAAAAGATGCCGCACAAAGTCAGAGGGATCTTGGGAGAGTTGGCATCTTATGAACTTCGGCTGGGGGTATTTTATACCCAATAGTGTGCAATTATTTTCGATTAAAATTACTCCATCTTAGAGTTAGAAATTATTGAAATATATAAATTTAAGGAAAGTGCAAAATATTAAAGAGGACATCTTTTTTTTGGCAAAGAAGAGATGCCTTTGAGTTCATGTCAGGCAAGCACCTAGTACAAATCTTCATGTATGAAGCAAATTGGGATCTTCTTCGATCAATTCGAAATTGGATTAGAGACAACCAATCTTCCAATTATGGACATCCATGATTATCTACATAGCCATGATTGAAATTTTATTCATATTATATTTATGATCCAAAATTCTGAATTAAACTAGAAAAAGAAAGATTGAGACATGCTCTATCTCTCTCTCTCTCTCTCTCTCTCTCTCTCTCTTTATATGTGTATGTGTGTGTGTATGATAGATAGATAGATAATCTTGAGAGAAAAATTTTGTGATATAATTAAACTACCATACTATAGACAAAAATGAAGAAGTCATGGTAGAGGGTAGAACTTTTCAAGAGGAATTGAGGAATACAATATGGAGGATAGAAGGTATTGGTTTCTTCCTCCTATATTTTACTTTGTTTGAAAGATCATGTACTAATGTGAAATGATCTTCAACCCAAGTTGCTTTCTCTTTGACTTGGAGATCCCTAGGTCAGGTTAGAAGTCATTAAAATGTATAAATTTTGGTAAGAACAAAATATTAAAGAGAATATCTTTTTTGATAAAAAAGAGGGTGTCTTTGAGTTCATGTTGTGCTAGGAGCCCAACATAAATCAAGTACAAAGCAGAGTGGAAGATGTTCTCTAATCTACAATTAGATCGGAAACTATGAGTTTTTCAATCACAAACGCCCATGATTGGCTTGATGGTTGTAATTGGAAACTTCTTTTTTTTTATCATTTTTAGTCCAATTCAGAATCCAATTAGAACAAAAAAAAAATTAAGATATATTGTATCTCTCAATATATATGTATCATGCTGAGAGAAAAAAATTAGTATACAATTAGAGTACTAGACTAAGGATAAAAATGAAGCAGCATAGGGAAGGTTAATGTTTTTCAAATAAGAATTGAAAAACATACTATTGAGCAGAGATGGTATTAGTTTCTTCCTCTTAGATTTTATTTTTCTTAAAAGATCATGAGCTAGTGTGCGATTATCATTGACCCAAGATTCTCTATCTTCAAGTTATAGATTGGTAGGTTAGAGATCATTAAAATATATAAATTTTGATGAAGGGCGAAATATCAAAAATGACATCTTTTTTGATAAAGAAGAGGATATATCTTTGAGTTTGAGTCTTGCTAGGAGCTCAGCATCAATCTCTAAGTCTGAAATAGATAAAGATCTTCTACAATCAAAATTGAACTAAAGGCTACCTATCTTCCAATGGCAGATGTCTATGATTATCTAAATAGTTATGATTCAAAATTTTCTTTTTCATTTTTTTTATTGTCCACTTCTAAATCAAGAGGAAAACTTTATTATAAAATTAGAGTACTAGATTGAGTATAAATTTGAAGAAGCCTTAAAGGAGGATAATGCTTTTCTAAGAAGAGTTGAAGAATATAATATGGAGGAGAGAAGGCGTTGGTTTCTTCCTCTTGAATTTTACTTTTATCTAGAAGATAATGAGTTGATGTGTGGTTATCTTCAACCCATACTGCATCGTCTTTGAGTTGCAGATCATTAGGTTATATAGAGATCATTAAAATATATAAATTTTGGTGAAGTGTGAAACATTAAGAAGGATATCATTTTATGGCGAAATAAAAGATGTCAATGAGTTCATGTCATGATAGAAGCCCATCTCAAATCTTCAAGTTTAAAGTGGATCAAGATCTTCTTTGATTTAGCATTAGACTAATGAATGCCACTCTTCCATTCATGGATATTTATGATTGGCTAAACCGTTACAATTAAAAATTTCTTTTTCATCTTATCTTTTTGATATTTTAATCAAAATTGAATGGGATAAAGAAATATTGAGATATGATCTATCTCACCTTATATATATGGATTATCTTGAAAAAAAAATTATCATACAATTTGAGTACTACATCGAGGATTAAAATAAAGCACTCATGAAGAAGTGTAATGCTTTTCAAAGAGGAGTTGAAGAATATAATATGAAAAGATAAAAGACATTAATTTCTTTTAAAGAAGCCAATGCATTGAGCTGCTCATGAGCTATTGGATCTCGATTCGAGCTTGAGTAGTTTGAATAGTTTTTTGAGTCAAACTTAAGTAGCAAAATACTCAGTTCGAAAACTCATAAGGTTGTTAAGAATACATACATACATATATATATATATATATATATATATATATATATAATTATAATATTATTATTATATTTTATTTATTATATATATTATTAATTTAATATTTTAAATTATAATTATATATATTTTTTTAATCTATTGAAATCACTAACCCTTAAGTCTCAAGTTCTAACTCTCTAACAAGTTTAGAGTTTTCTCAAGAGATCCTGGCTCTTAGCCTCCCATCCCATCTCTTTGCAAATCCTATCGAGTAATGTCCGTTTGTCAGCTACTTGAGGCGAATCAACACCCTAATGCTTGCTATTATTGAGACTTGAGATCCCCTCTCCTCACCTTCAGTTACCTTAGCTTTCATCATCTTTAGTTGCCTTAGTTTTTATCATCTTTAGTTGCCATTCTTCATTCAACTGCCAATTACAAGATACTTGAGATAGATCATCATCCCTCCCTTCTTGAGGTTACTACCATTGACAACTTTTATCTTCAGCCCACATCATTGCACCATCCCTCCCATCTTTGTATTCACCGCTCACTACTATTGAGCCCCTCCACTCCCCTTCTTGAGGCCTCCACTTGCTATCATCGAGAATCCTTTCCTTATCTTTAGCCCTCACCATAGTATCTCCCCTCCCCTCTTCAAGGTTGCTACTCATTAGCATCGAGAGCTCTTTCCCCTACCTCTCTAAGGTCGTTGCTTCATCTTGCCCACACCATAATATACATTCTTTCAATCTACATAGATAAGTATTTTAGATTTTCTTTTTAATTCTACTTAAGCTACATGTAGCCTATAGATTTTTTTTTTTTTTTTGAGTTTGAACTTTCAATAAATGATCTTATGCCATAACTTGTAGAGACTCACTAAAATCTTGGAAGAGCTTATTACATACAAAGATTTGAAATGCTGATTTTCCTGATGATCACTAACATCGACCATAAAAGAAGATTCCTCACTGATGGTTTCGATTTTGAGCCAAGCTTGACTTAATGTATAAACTTAGATCTTTCCCTAATAAACTAGATTGAATAAGTCTATCCCTGTTATCAAGTGAAGCTCAAGTTTCTACTTTTTTTGTAAGCATAGAGTTTTTGGAATTTGGATTTGGCTTGCTTATGAGTCAAGCCCTAAATCAAGGCTCTAGTTGGTCTTATTTCATAATTAAGTAGACCTTATTGTTTTGACTCTATCTTGTTCATAAACAACATGATTTACTTACAGTCATGAATTTATCTCGAAAGTTCATTTACCGACCACACACGTCAAGTTCCTTAGGGAGTGCTAATATTCATAAGCTTCTTCAACTTTTTCTTATAGTTTATTGATTTCATATTATGCTACAAGTTTTATCAAATTTGAGCTATATTTGCAATTAGTTTTTTAATTCTCCTAATATTTTGTGAATCTATAGGTATATACTGAAAATTTATAGATTTATGTAATGCAACGAGTAGTCTTTTCTTTTTTAGGGGAGGCGGGGGGTCAATAAGCAATCTTGATTAATTAAAAAAAATATATACAAAACTATCTTGCAATACAACCCAAAAGCTTGGGTCCTAGATAAATGTGTGGCCCAAATACACATAAAAAAACCCCCAAATCATTCATCTAGTAAGACAACTTGGACATAGCAAAGACAGAAGATAGGTATGTCCAGAAATAAGAAGATAGAAAGCCCGTGCTTCTAATAGCTAAAAGGCATAGTTGAGTAGTAAGCTTATAAAAAGAAACATAATGGATATGTCAAGAAAGTAATGACAAACATTGGCATCAAAGAATATTGCTACACCAAGTATTTTCAGAACACAATATATATGATAAATTAACAATGAGCTATGAAGTAGAAAAGCCTTCCTACTAATAGAAAAGAGAGCCATTATTTGAAGCCATAATTTGGTAGTGTAGGAGATCATTTCATTGTAAAATAGGACATATAAGGATAATACCAATATATTTCTGCTCAAAGGAGTTTGGTAAGGTTGAAAGTGTGGAAGCTATGGCAATAGGACAAAGATAACAAAGTTGAGTGCAGTAAGTAGGCTGTTGGAAAACAGACATTTCAAGCATGTATATTTTTAAAATTTTTATATAAGAAAAGAAGTAGATTAAACTATTTAATCTCCTATACATACTTTAGATTAGATTTAAACTACCTTTCTAAGGATCTATGATATGAAAATATTACACAAAAAAATTTGATCTGAAAGAAAACACTACATCGATCATATCGATGTTCTGAATCAGATCTAATGCTTAGATCTAATCCGATGAATTCAAAACCCATTATCTTATTATGGGTCGATGATCACCGCTGTTGATACACATGGTAGGAGGTCCTTCCTGATGTCGAGCAGTCCCACAACATATTCGACCTCTACAGGTGATCCACTCGAAGTACCGAACAGATCGTCCTTCTCGGGAATGCTAGTTCGTGATGAAGGCTTTGGATGGTTGATGGAGACTCTTTTCTTTAGATCAAATAGATACCTCCAGATTAGAAGAAGGAGCTTTTCAAGGAAGAGATGGTGTAAAAGAAGAAGAACAAAATATCTTTTATTTTTCTCTCTCACAAAATTGGAACTAGAGAACCCTAGAACCCCCACCCTGGATCTCATGTCTCAAAGAGGATCTTCTTCCTCTTTTTCCCATGCACGAATGCCCACCCCTTTCTTTGGTTTTTCATGTCCCTTCTCTAAGGTTCTCTCATGTCAAATCTGATTTGGTTTGGCATACAAAAATCAATTCTTTTTAAGGTGGCGTCCCATGAAGAGTTTGAATAATTTGATTCAACTTCAAACAGGCTTTGATCTTATTATGAATTCAAATCAGATTTGAACTCTTTTTTGAACCAAATTTAATCCATAACTAAAGGACTCAAAAAGGGGTGTGACAAAGCTCAGATTGGCACAAAAAACATCATGCAAAAATTTAGTTTGCATGTGAGAAGAGAAGTGGTCGGCAGCTTGGAAGAGTCCTACAAAAATTGGACTCTTGGTTTCAATCTGATTTCAAACTAATTTGAAGTCAAACTTGAACCAACCAAACTCTAATCCAAAGGAGATCAAAAGAAGGCATCACATACCTTCTAGGCACAAAAAATTCCATATGAAAACTCATTTCACACATGAAGAAAAGGATGGATGCAGGTAAAGGTGGCGCAAGGGGTGTTTTCATTCTATTTAAATTCAAACTTGTGTTCTTATCTAATTAAGTTCTTGACCCAATCAAATTAGATTAGATCCAATTAGATCACTTAATTTGATTAGGTAATAAATGATCTCGATTAAATCTTAATCAAATTAAAAATTAATTGAGTTTGAATCAGGAATTGAACACCCTTAGCGATTAGGTCATCTTATAACCTATTTGGATCAAACCAAATTGAATCTAATTCAATCAGATTTAATCCAAATTTTAATGCTCAATCAAATTGAGTTAATTAGCAATCTAATCGTTAATCAATTTTCTTATAATTCATCAATAATTAATGAATTAATTTATTATAACTTTTGCATAAGGTTCATCATCAATCGAATTGACGATTAAATTCTAGAATAATTCTCAATCGTTGATCAGCTACATGATCAGTCAGAAACTTCTTTGAGTGTGATCCTATAGGTTCAAACCTAAGCTGATAGCATAGAAATAATTTTTTGAACTAATCGATGTAACCATCTAGCAATGGGACCCGATGTCCAGATAGATCGAAAGATTGCAAAGCATCATTTATGAACCTATTGGCATATGATTACCGTATAATTCATCTTTTTGATCCTAATGCTCAAGGTGACCTATAGTTTTAACTGTCAAATCTAGATTTATCAGCCATATTGTGATTCAATCTTTCAAATCTATCACATAGATTATCCTAGCTAAAATTTTATTGAATTGAAACATACTGATGCATTAACTCCTATTTATTCGGAGGAGTCGATTCCATCTTGACTCACAACCGACTTTGCAAGTACTTGACTGTATCCAGAAATCTTTCATTACTGAATTAAAAATTTAGATAGCCTAATACCAAAGCATAGTGAGTTGTTTGTAAATTATCATGGTGATCTCAGATCGGAGGGATACTTATACCCATATCTTTCGCGAGCTACTCTTGACATCAGAGTGCTCAGCAGCTGGTCACGTTCAATGAGATGTACTCCTACATCTCATTTGTATGTCATACCAATATCTTTACATCATTTGATTATTAGGATAACCAATGCATATGACACACAACGATCTACACTCGATAAACATTATTATCCTAGTAACAGCATATCATTTGATCGTGAACTAAATTTAAGGACTAAATGATATATCCTCCTATATCGATTAGGATAGTCCTAAGGACTTCATTACAACAATTGGAGTTCATTAAGAAGATGTACACTACTTTGTGATAAAAGAATTAAATAATAATTTTTATTAATTTATCAATTTATATACATTTACATTGATTAGTGCAACCATCAATAGACTGACGGTTGATTTTAAGTCATAATTTCAACAACTCTCACTTAGCCTAAAGTCAATCAGTATAGTATCGTATACCCATCTTCAGTTTATGATTTTTGAACTCCTTGATACTGAGAGTTTTAGTAAATGAGTTGATCAGATTCTTCTTTCCGTCGATCTTCTGAAGCTCGACGTCATCTTGATCCACGATCTCCCAGACCAGGTGGTAGCGGCGTAGAATATGTTTGGTGCGCTGATGTGACTTTGATTCTTTTGCTTGAGCAATGATGCCAATGCAGTCGTAATACAACAAAATTAGACCATCGAGGGAGGTGCCACTCCAAGCTCATCGATGAACTTTTGTAACCACACAGCTTCTTTCGCAGCATCGGATGCTGCGATATATTTCACTTTGCAAGTAGAGTCAGCCACAGTATACTGCTTGAAATTTTTTTAGTAGATAACTCCACCATTCAGAATATAGATATATCTCGACATACTTTTACTGTCATCATAGTCTGACTAAAAATTGAAATCTATAAATCCCATAAGTTTTAAGTCAGTTTTACCATAAACATGCCACTGGTCCGTGGTATTTCTCCAATACTTAAGGATAATTTTTACAACCTTTCAATGGTTCTCTCCTAAATCAGATTGGTATCTGCTCACTACTCTTAGTGAGTATGCCACATCTGGTCTTATACATATCATAGCATACATTATAGAGCCTACTATCGAAGCATATGGAATCCTGCTCATATGCTCCCTCTGTTGAGGAGTTGCCGGACAATTCCTCCTTGAGAGAGTAATTCCATGGCCTATCAGAAGATAGCTCTTCTTCAAATTTTTCATGTTGAATTATTTTAGTATGGTATCGATGAACGTGAACTGAGACAATCCAAGCATCCTTTTATATCTATCTTTATAGATCTTCATCCCAAGAATGTAGGATGCTTCTCTCAAGTCCTTCATGGAGAACTAAGATGTCAGCCAAACTTTTATTTCTTATAATGCAGGAACGTCATTCTCGATTAAGAGAATGTCATCCACATACAGAACAAAAAATACTATCACAGAATTGTTAACCCATTTGTATATGCAGGATTCTTCTTCATTCCTAATGAAGCCATACGTTCTGATCACTTTATCAAAATGTATGTTCCAACTCCTACTTGCTTGCTTCAATCCATAAATGGATCTCTGAAACTTACATACCTTAGACTCATTTGTAGATATGAAATCTTCATGTTATATCATATACACCTCTTCTTCTAGCTCACCATTAAGAAAAACTATTTTTACATCCATTTGTCAGATTTTATAGTCTAGATGTGCAGCTATCACAAGTATGATCTGAATGGATTTTAGTATTACTATAGGAGAAAATATCTCGTTATAATCAATACTATAACATTGATGATACCCTTTGGCAACCAGATGGACTTTATAGGTCTCCATCTTTCCGTTTGCGCCTCTTTTCCTCTTGAAGATCTACTTACACCCTATGGATTTTATCCCTCAGATGAGTCAACTAATATCCACATCATTGATCTTCAGAAACTTTATTTCAGATTTTATGGCTTCTAACTATTCATCGGAGTCAGACCTCTATATTACATCCATGTAGGAGATCAGATCCTTATTGTTTTCATTGAGTTCAATAGGATTTCTATCTCGAACCAATAAATAGTAGTATCTGTTCGGTGGGTGTGATACTCTATCGAATCTCTTTAATGGTGCATTATTAACAGGTTTTGGATTTAACTCAATCAAATCAGGTTCTGTGGGTTCACTAGATTGTGTCGATTCTTCTACTTGTCGAATTTCATCAAGCTCAATTTTAGAAGTACTAATTCTTTCACTAAGAATTTTTTTTCTAAAAATTATGCTTTATTGCTTATGAACACTTTCTATTCATGAGCAAGATAGAAGTAATACTCTTTGATTTCTTTAGGATATCCTATGAAGATTACTTGTCAAACCTAGATCTTAGTTTGTTTGGTTTTTAAATGTCTGACATAAGTCGGACACCTCCAAATCCTATGATGTGAGAGTACTGATTTATATCTAGTCCATATCTCATATGGTATTTTATTCACAGACTTACTTGAAACCTTATTATATACATATAAGTTGATTCGAGTGCATATCCCCAAAATGAGATTAATAGATTCAAAATCCTATCATGGATCGAACCATGTCCAACAAGATTCTATTCCTCTTTTTTGAGATGCTATTATGCTGTGGTGTTCTACAAGGAGTCTATTATAAGAGAATCTCATTCTTTTCTAGATGTATCAGAAATTTATCGAAAAGGCATTCACCTCCTTGATTAGATCGAAGAGCTTTAATACTCTTTTCAGTTTGTTTCTCTACCTCACTACGGAATCATTTGAATATTTCAAATGATTATGACTTGTTCTTCATCAAGTAAACATATCCATACCTCGATAGATCATCTGTGAACATAATGAAGTATTGATGCCCTCCTTTCGTACTTGTATTCATCGGTCCACATATATCAATATGTACGAGACCTAGAACATCACTTGCTCATTCATCTTTTTCAGTAAAAGGTAGTTTGGTTATCTTTTTAAGCAGACAAGATTCACAGGTTGGTAATGATTCACAATGATTATCCTTAAGAATTTTTTCTCGAATTAACGTGTTCATCTTGTTCTTTTTAACATGACCTAGCCTACAATGTCAAAGGTAGCCATTCAAGACATCGTCTATCCTAAGATGTTTTCTCAACGTGTATGTTACACTAGATCATGATACAATATAAATTTTATTATTCAATTATCCATGTATTATAGTAACATCATTTAAAATGATATCACAAAAAAAAAATTATTAAAAATTTATAATTTTTTTTGGCTAGAAGGCCTACAGAAATTACATTCAATAAGAAACTAGGACAATAATGACAATCACTAAGAACAATGATATGTGAATTGAATATAAGTTTGATGATTTTTAAAGCTAGAACTAAAACTGATCTTTCATCTTCAACATTTAGGAATCTCTCGCCGTCTTCAAATCTCCTACTGATCTGAAGTCCCTGCAATGAATTACAAATGTTAATAGAACTACTAGTATCTAATACCTAGGTCATTGTATCACAAATTGAGAGGTTGTATGAAGTTATCATATAATTATCTTGCTTAGCAGTCGATTGCTTCTTCTTCTTAGGCCTGTTCGGATCAAGAAAAGTAATGTATTGAGGACAGTTCTTCTTCTAATGACCCTGCTTGCTATAATAGAAAACTCTATCTGACTCTGGTCGGACTTAGACTTAGACTTCATGGTCTAATCTGTTGGGAATAGTATCCCAAAGCCAATCGTCAGCCTGTTGATGGTTGTGCTCTTTCTTGTATTAGTATATGAATTATAAATTAATCAAAATTATTTTGACTTTTTTCATCATAAATTGTTTCATCTTCTAATGAACTCCTGCGTTATGGTGAAGTCCTTAGGACTATTTAGACTCGACAAAGGAGGATTTATCGTTTAGTCCTTAAACCTGTTCGCGACCAAATGATACGTTGTTACCAAGGACAATAATGTTTATCAAGCATAGATCGTTGTGTGCCATATGGGTTGGTTGTCCTCTTAACCAAGGAGTGTGGAGACACTGGTATGGCATATAGGTGAGATGTAAGGGTACATCTGCACTGAACATGATCGACTTTGAAGCTTTTTCTGCTGTCAAGATTTGCTCTGATGGAATATGGATATAACTGTCCCTCCGACCTGAGACTGCCACAGTGACTTGCAAGCAACTCACTGCACTTAGGCACTGGACTACCTGAATTTCTAATTCAGTGAGGAAGGCTGCTGGGTGTAGTCAAGTACTTGACTTGTCGGTGCGTGTGTCAAGATGGGATTGACCACTCCAGTTCAAGAGCTATGTATAGTCATGTTTCAATTTAGCAAAACCTTGGTCAGGGTAGTCCTAGTGAGGAGTCACAGGACTGTTTGAGTTGAGCATGATTCGGATGATCTGATTAGGGTTGATAGTTTAACCCTGAGTCATCCTATACACAGAGGTCAAAAGGGATGAATTATACAGTAACCATATTCGCATAGGTTTTGAATGTTGCGATTGTGACTATTCGACCTATCCAGATATCGGGTACCATTGCTAGATGGTCACTTTGATTAGTACAGGAATTGATTCCTGTGCTACCGACTTAGGTTCGAACCTGCGGGGTCACACATATTAGACGTTCCTATCTGATCTGATGGCTGGTGAAGAGTCCCACTGGACTGGACTCTTCAACCAAAAGTCCTAATACTTGGGGACTCTGAGTCCTACATGTCTGAGACTCTGTGATTGAGAATCAAGATTCTCTGATCATGAGTTTCACACATTTTGGGTATCGGGGTCAAGAGTCCACTGGTTTGGGACTCTTCGATCAAGGTTTCATATCGATGGACTTTGATGCCCGATTGCCCATCGAATTTGGACTCAGTATTTATGAAAGATTTAATTAGTATTTGATCATTAATTAATTTAATTTGATTGAGTAATTATTTTTGGATCAAGTCCAATTGAATTGGATTCAGTTGGGTTTGACCCTATTAGGTTAAGAGTTGACCTAATCGCCGAGGTGGTTTGGTCCCTGATCTGATCAGAGGTTGGGCTTAGTCAATTCTTGATTTGATTAAGATTTTATTGAGCTTAATTAAGCTTAATTATGTTAAATTTAACTTAGTATAATTGTGCCTAACCTATTTTGATAAAGTTGGTTCAATTAGATTGGTTTAAAATTTCAAACCACCTTTGACTTATCTCCCTGCGCCACCTCACCACCTGCACCTATTTGAATTCATGAGAAACAAGTTCTCATGAATTTTCTCCTATGCAGAAGCCTTCCCACCCCCTCCCTTATGCACCATAAGAGTGGATAAAGATTGATTAGTTGGCCATTCAAATTCAAATGATGTTTGAATTTGAATGAGCAACTAATCCCATGCGCCACCTTATCCACTTGTGCGCCACTTGCTCTACACGAGAAAAAGTTTCTCGTGTAAACTCTCCATGCACAAAGAACCCACACCCCCTTCTTCTTATTCCAAGGTGGATAAAGATTGGTTGGTTGCATTTGAATTTAAATTCGATTTGAATTCAAGTGAGCAACCACCTAGCTTTATCTTCTCATGCGGTGAAAATGCTGTAAAGATGCGATCTTACACCGTTTTAAAAAGAAAGAGAAGATGGGGTGTGTGAATAGCTGATCTGAGAGAGAAAGGGTGGCATGAGAAAGGCCTTCTGCATGAGAAAAGAAAGGAAAAGAAAAGAAAAGAAAAGAAGAGAGAAAGGGCGCAGGGTTTTTTGTGAGTACCCTAAGACTTCTGCCTAGGGTTCGGGAAGTGAGAAGGTGAGCTACGAGTGTCGTGAGCCCACCAAAATTCAAGGAGAGCTTCATCAATCTCTCAAATTTCTTTGCTGATGATTCAAGTATTCGAGGAGTCGACAGACACCGATCGAAGGAGTTCGATCAGCATCGACCATCGAAAGGGTTTGCAATGAACTAGAATTCATGAGGAGCTGATCAGATTGAGAGCTTCATGTGGATGATCCACAGAGGTCAGACATACTTGTGGCTATATTATAATAATCAAATCTTTTCGACGGTGATCAGACTGCAGCGATCGACTACCTGTACGAAGGTAATGTGTTCTGAACACATAACAGTAAAACATTTACTATAGAATTTGAAATTTTAAATTTAAATGCATGCTATATATATCATATTTAGATCCTTGTGTAGGGTTAATACATGTTAATTAATTAGATTAATTAATATTTTTACTGTAAAATGGTAATTTGAAAAAAGTTTTAAAATTACCATTTTACCCCTATACTGAAATTACCACAAATGGTATCAGAGCGGGTTCTAAAATATGATATATATTTACATGCGTAGATTAAGTAGTAATCTAAAAGTTTAAATTTAAAATTTAAATTTTGAAATTGGTATATTTAGATATACTTGATCCAAGTAGCAAGTAGTCTAATTGGGTTGTTGCCATGGTCGTCCGATCACAGGAGAAAAATAGGGTTTAAAGGTCCTCTCTTCCCATTCGATGGGGTTCTCCTATGGCGGTAGAGTACCGAGCGATTATATCCCATGCAGATGAAGCAGCGAAAGGACTTAATTATAAAGATTCAATTATAAAATTTATCATGAATGTGTTAGATTAGATCTAAAGGAATATTCATGATTTATTTTGATTGAGTTATTTTTATTATGTAATTAGCAATAGGATTGCTGTTTATGAAATGTGCTGATCCATTTGTGAAATGAGTCAACACATTTGGTAAACAAAAAATAAAACCTTTCAAATTTGAAAATTATTTTCGAAATGCCAAACTCTGACCCATCAGCCCAAATACTTAATTAAAATTAAAAGAATTAAGTGTTGTCTAGTTGGTCTAGAATTGTGAATTAAGATCTAAGACAATTGCATAAACTTGTGGGTCAATGGGTTAGATGGATTAGGTCCATAATTGAGTTAGACCTAAGGTTAGCTTAAAGAAATAGACTAAATTAGAATAATTAGTCAAATCTAATCAAAAATTGAATTAGATTAGGTCAAGGATCCTCTAGACTCAACTTCAATAGTTGTAGTTGAATGGGTCCATGTCTTTAACTAGACCAAGATGGACTTAATTCATGGCTATGCGATGGAACCCTATTTACTAAGTTGATCAAATTAAAACTAATGAACCGGTTGGTGTCTAAGATAACTTCGACAGTCTGACCAGTGGTTTTTAACTGGGAGCTACTCACATTGGTTCGATCTCTGACGAGTTAATGGCATATCCCTTTCACTGATCTCACTTACCTAGCCAACCTGGTGAGTTAGGTTTTGATTAGATCACTTGGTGATTAGGACTCACCCATGTCATTAGGTAAATTAGTATGACTGATTTAGATGCTCCTAATGCTGGCTTTAATTAAATCTTTTTTTTAATCTGACTTGGTGAAGTCAGTGGGAGGATTGAAATTGGCTGGTTAATTTCTTCTCTTCTATCCTTGAATAAAATCCTTAAAAATTATTAGGTCCCTAAAAATGATTAAGTTATAGTGATAACTAAGTCAAAGCCTCCCATAAGTGAGTGATAATGAGTCCATTAGTTGAATAATCACTGGAGGCCCAAAGGCCTAGTGCTTATTGACTAATGGAATTATCATTCATAATATGATCATTTGGTTGAGTCTTTCTAATGGTGGTCAGGTTGGCCGGCCAAAGTCAGGCCTGATCATTTATTGGTCAGATTCACCAAATCAAGTCATGTTAATGGTTGGACCTAACCAGATCTTTTCAGTGGAGGCCAAAGCCTACTGATTAGGTTCTGAGGCAAAATTAATTACTAGAAGTTGTTTAGAGAAACAACTGGTTATGAACCTATCCATAGATGCACATGGGTTGACCAGCCAAAGTTGGGCTCGTGTGTAGTCTGTGTGGATTCTAGTACCCACTAAGAAATTAAAGTAATTCCTCAAATTGGAGGTTGAGGCTACCAGTTCATAAAAATATTGAGAGAAACTTTAGACTAAAGTCCAAGTCTTTAGTATTAATAAATTATGTTCTAATAAAGGTCTGGTTTTCTTTTATGCAGCTATGGCCACTACCCTGTGGCTCCAGTCATTATTAGATAATGACAAGCTCATGGGACCTAATTTCGATAGCTGGTATCAAAAATTAAAAATCATCCTTGAGCATGAACAGATCCTTTATGTAGTAACGGACTGGCACCTGAGAAGCCAGCCCCGAATGCTAGAGGGACAGTTCGAGACACTTATCAGAAGTGGCTCAATGATTGCACCACCGTACGGTGCATAATACTGGCAGCAATGAATGATGAGTTCAGCCACAGGTTCGAGAACATCCAGCCACAGGAGATGCTTCAAATGTTGAACGACTCCTTTGGCACGCCTGACGATGTTGAAAGGTACAAAACTAGTTGTGCCATTTTCAATGCTCGGATGAGGGATGGGGCCTCATCACTGATCATGTACTGTACATGATCGAAATGATTGAGCACCTAAGTAAACTGAATTTTCCCTTGCACGAGCAGCTCAGTAAGGATGCAATCCTTAATTCTTTGTCCAAGTCTTTCCTCCCCTTCCTTACTCATTTTTGGATGACAAAATCTGCAGTGAACTACCACGGCTTGTTGGATTGCTGCAGAACTTTGAGAAGGACCACCAGCTCCATAAGGAGTCGGTGAATATTGTGGGAGGTCTTCTTCTGGTCGTCGACCCTTTAAGAAAGGGAAGAAGAACAAGAAGAAGAAGAATAAGAAGGTGCAGCTGCATGCTGGGACGTCTGCACAAGGTCAGACCAAGAAGTGCAAGCCTGACCAGAGCGAGGTGGAGTACTTCTTTTGCAAGAAGCAGGGGCACTGGAAGAGGAACTGTCCTCTATACATTGCCTTCCTGGATCCGAACAGGCCGAAGAAGAAGCAAGTAATTATATGATAACACCTTACAACTTTTTCATTTGTGATACTACTGCCTGGGTATTGGATATCGGAAGCCCTTATCATATCTGTAATTCGATGCAGGGTCTGCAGGTCAGTAGGAGATTTGATGAAGGTGAGAGATTTCTGAATATTGGAGATGGAAGCAAAGTTTCAGTTCTAGCTTTAGGAATCATGAACCTTGTAATCAACTCTCGTAACGTAATTCTGATGAATGTCACTATTGTCCAAGTTTTTTATTAAATATTATTTCTGTAGGCCTTTTGGCCATGTACAGTTATAAATTTTTAATAAAAAAAATACTTGCAATATCATTTTAAATGGTGTTACAATGTTTGTTGGACAACTAAATAATGAAATTTACTTACTATCACAGCCTGTTAATATGGTTCAAACCTCCGGTAAATGCCCTAGAGTGGATAATATGTCAGAAGTCTACCTTTGGCACTGTAGGCTAGGTCATATCAATAAGAACAGGATAAATAGGTTGGCTCAAGAAGAAATTCTTGAAGTTGATGATTGAATCACTTCCAACCTGTGAGTCCTGTCTTCTTGGGAAGATGACCAAATCACCTTTTACTGAAAAAGGTGAGCAAGCCAGTGAACTCTTGGGTCTGATACATTCTGATGTATGTGGACCCATGAGCTTCAGTGCAAGAGGTGGATATTTTTACTTCATAACCTTCACAGATGACCTATCGAGGTATGGATATGTCTACTTAATGAAGCATAAGTTGGAGTCGTTTGAAATGTTCAAACTATTTCGAAATGAGGTAGAAAATCAAACTGGGAAGTGTATTAAAATTTTTCGATCTGATCGAGGAGGTGAATATCTTTTCAATGAGTTTCTGACATATCTTGGGGAGAATGAGATTCTCTCTCAGTGGACTCCTCCTAGAATACTACAGCATAATGGTGTGTCTGAAAGGAGGAATCGGACCTTGTTGGACATGGTTCGATCCATGATAGAGTTTGCTGGTCTGCCAATCTTTCTTTGGGGATATGCTCTCGAATCGACTTATTACCTTCTAAATAGGGTTCCGAGTAAGTCTGTAACCAAAAACCTTATGAGATATGGATAGGACGTAAGCCAGTACTCTCGCATCTTAGGGTTTGGAGGTATCCGGCTTATGTTAAACGTTTAATTACGGACAAGCTTGGACCTAGGTCTGACAAGTGTTATTTCATAGGGTACCTAAAAGAGATCAAAGGATATTATTTTACCTAGCTGATGAGCAAAAGGTGTTTGTCAGTCTTAAGGCAATCTATTTGGACAAAGAGTTCTTTGGTGAAGAGACTGTTGCCTCTAACGTCGAACTTGAGGAAGTTCGGCAGGTGAAAAAATCGACACAAGTTACTGAACCTGAATCGGATTTGGTTAGATCAAATTCGAAGCCCATTGTTCCTGCATCCTTAAGACGGTCTGGTAGAGTACCATGTCAACCGGATAGATACTATGATTTCTTGTCCGAGATGACGATCCTGTCGAACTTGATGAAAACGATGAGGATCCGATCACCTACATGGATGCAATGCTGAGACCTGACTCTGAGAAATGGCTAAAGGTCATGAAATCCGAAATGGAGTCCATGAAGGTCAACAATGTGTGGACATTAGTTGACCCACCTGAAGGAGAAAAATCCATAGGGTGTAAGTGGGTCTTCAAGAGAAAAAGGGCACAGACGAAAAGGTGGAGACCTATAAAGCCCGTCTGATTGCCAATAGGATATCGTCAACATTATGGTATAGACTATGATGAGATATTTTTTTCTGTGGCAATGCTCAAATCTATTCGGATTATGCTTGCGATAGCTATCCATCTGGACTATGAAATCTGACAGATGGATGTGAAGACAGCTTTCCTAAACAGAGAGCTGGACGAAGAGGTGTATATGATACAACCTGAAGGGTTCACATCCACAGATGAGTCTAAGGTGTGCAGGCTACAGAAGTCCATTTATGGACTTAAGCAAGCATCCCGGAGTTGGAACATACATTTTGATAGGACGATCAAGACGTATGACTTCGTTAAGAACAGAGAAGAGCCCTGCATTTATAAGTGGGCAAATGGTCCAGTAGTGGTATTTCTTGTATTGTATGTGGATGATATTCTCTTAATCGAGAATGATGTCCCTGCATTATAAGGAATAAAGATTTGGCTGTCGTCACAGTTCTCCATGAAGGATCTGGGAGAAGCTTCCTATATCCTAAGGATGAAAATCTATAGGGATAGATCTAAAAGGTTGCTTGGCTTATCCTAGTCCATGTACATTGATACTATGCTGAAGAGGTTCAGCGTGGAGAATTTCAAGAAAGGCTATCTACCGATAGGCCATGAAATTTCTCTCTCGAAGAGGGATTGTCCGACAACACCTCAAGAGAGAGAGCGTATAGGTAGAATTTCATATGCTTCGATTGTGGGATCTATCATGTACGCCATGACATGTACACGACCAGATGTGGCATACTCACTAGGGGTAGTGAGTAGATACCAATCTGATCCAGGGAAGAATCACTGAAAGGTTGTTAAAACCATCCTGAAGTATTTAAGAAATACTAAGGACCAGTGGCTTGTTTATGGTGAATTGGACTTGAGACTTATAGGGTTTACAGACTCTAATTTTTAGTCTGATCACGATGATAGCAAGAGTGTGTTAGGATTTATTTTTACCCTTAATGGTGGGGCTGTCTGCTGGAAGAGTTCCAAGCAGCACACTGTGGCAGATTCAGTTTGTGAGGCAGAGTATGTCGCTACATTAGATGCTGCCAAAGAAGTGGTGTGGCTGAAGAAATTCATCACAGAGCTCAGAGTAGCACCCTCCCTTGTTGGTCCAGTTCTGCTCTATTGTGACAGCTCTGGAGCCATTGCTCAGACGAAGGAACTGAAGGCACACCAGTGGATGAAACATATTCTGTGCCGCTACCATCTTATCCGAAAAATCGTAGATCGAGGTGACATCAACCTTCAGAAGATCGACAGAAAGGAGAACCTGGCTGATCCATTCACTAAAGCCATTGCGGTGAAGGAGTTCGATGACTTCAAGTCGAAGATGGGTATTAGATACTGCACCGATTGGCTTTAGGCCAAGTGGGAGATTGTTGAGAATAGTTTCCAAAGCCAATCATCAGCCTGTTGACAGTTGTGCTCTTTCTTGTATTAGTATATGAATTATAAATTAATAAAAATTATTTTGACTTTTTTCATCACAAATTGTTTCATCTTCTAATGAACTCCTGTATTGTGATGAAGTCCTTAGGACTATTTAGACTCGACAAAAGAGGATTTGTCGTTTAGTCTTTAAACCTGTTCGCGACCAAATGATATGTTGTTACCAAGGACAACAACGTTTATCCAGCATAAGTCGTTGTGTGCCATATGGATTGGTTGTCCTCTTAACCAAGGAGTGTGGAGACACTGGTATGGCATACAGATGAGATGTAAGGGTATATCTACACTGAACGTGACTGACTCCAGAGCTTTTTCTGCTGTCAAGATTTGCTCCGATGAGATATGGGTATAACTGTCCCTCCGACCTGAGACTGCCACAGTGACTTGCAAGCAACTCACTGCACTTAGGCATGGACTACCTGAATTTTTAATTCAGTGACAGAAAGCTGCTAGGTGTAGTCAAGTACTTGACTTGTCGGTGCGTATGTCAAGATGGGATTGACCACTCCAGTTCAGGAGCTGTGTACAGTCGTGTTTCAATTTAGCAAAATCTTGACCAGGGTAGTCTTAGTGAGAAGTCACAGGACTGTTTGAGTTGTGAGCACGATTCAGATGATCTTATCAGGGTTGACAGTTTAACCCTGAGTCGTCCTATACACAGGGATCAAAAGGGATGAATTATACGTAACCATATTCGCGTAGGTTCTGAATGTTACGATTACGACTATTCGACCTATCTGAATGTCAGGTACTATTGCTAGATGGTCACTTCGATTAGTACAGAAATTGGTTTCTATGCTCCGACTTAGGTTCGAACCTGCAGGGTCACACACATTAGAGGTTCCTATCTGATCTGATGGCTGGTGAAGAGTCCCACTGGACTGGGACTCTTCGACCAAGAGTCCTAATACTTGGGGACTCTGAGTCATACGTGTCTGGGACTCTGTGATCGAGAATCAAGATTTTTTATCATGGATTTCACATATTTTGGGTATCGGGGTCAAGAGTCCACTGGTTTATGACTTTTCGATCAAGGTTTCATATCGATGGACTTTGATGCCCGATTGCCCATCGGATTTGGACTCAGTATTTATGAGAGATTTAATTAGTGATTTGATCATTAATTAACTTAATTTGATTGAGTAATTATTTTTAGATCAAGTTCAATTGAATTAGATTCAGTTGGGTTTGACCCGATTAGGTTAAGAGTTGACCTAATCATCGAGGTGGTTTGGTCCCTGATCTGATCAGGGGTTGGACTTAGTCAATTCCTGATTTGATTAAAATTTTATTGAGCCTAATTAAGCCTAATTGTATTGGGTTTAACTTAGTCTAATTGTGCCTAACCTATTTTGATAAAGTTGGTTCAATTAGATTGGTTTAAAATTTCAAACCACCTTTGACTTATCTCCCTGCGCCACCTCACCCACATGCACCTATTTGAATTCATGAGAAATAAGTTTTCGTGAATTTTCTCCCATGCAGAAGCCTTCCCACCCCCTCCCTTATGTGCCATAAGAGTGGATAAAGATTGATTATTTGGCCATTCAAATTCAAATGATGTTTGAATTTGAATGAGCAACTAATCCCATGCGCCACCTTATCCACTTGTGCGCCACTTGCTCTACACGAGAAAAAGTTTCTTGTGTAAACTCTCCACGCACAAAGAACCCATGCCCCCTTCTTCTCATGCCAAGAGTGGATAAAGATTGGTTGGTTGGTATTTGAATTCAAATTCAATTTAAATTCAAGTGAGCAACCACCTAGCTTTATCCTCTCACGTGGTGAAAATGCTGTAAAGACGCGGTCTTACACTATTTTAAAAAGAAAGAGAAGGTGGGGCGTGTGAATAGCTGATTTGAGAGAGAAAGGGTGGCATGATAAAGGCCTTCTGTGTGAGAAAAGAAATGAAAAGAAAAGAAAAGAAAAGAAGAGAGAAAGGGCACAGGATTTTTTGTAAGTACCCTAGGGCTTCTGCCTAGGGTTCGGGAAGTGAGAAGGTGAGCTACGATTGTTGTGAGCCCACCAAACTTCAGAGAGAGCTTCATCAATCTCTCAAATTCCTTTGCTGATGATCCAGAGTATCGAGGAGTCGACAGACACCGATCGAAGGAGTTCGATCAGCATCGACCATCGAAAGGGTTCTGCAACGAACTAGCATCGTGAGGAGCCGATCAGACCGGAAGCTTCGTGTGGATGATCCATGGAGGCCAGACATACTGTGTGGCTGTATTATGATGATCAGACCTTCCTGACTATGATCAAACTACAGCGATCGACTAACTGCATGAAGATAATATATTCTGAACACATAACAGTAAAACGTTGACTGTAGAATTCAAAATTTTAAATTTAAATGCATGCTATATATATCATATTTAGATCTTTGTGTAGGATTAATATATATTAATTAATTAGATTAATTAATAATTTTTACTGTAAAATAATAATTTGAAAAAAGTTTTAAAATTATCATTTTATCCCTGCACTGAAATCACCACATAACCCCCATCACTTGGCACCTTGTTTTTCTTCTTCTTTTATTTCTTAAAGGAATGACATTCACCTAAAAAAGATGCTCCCACTACATTCATCATCTCTTTGTAAAGTTGGTGATCTTTTTCATAAGTCTGTAGCAACCCCAATAGATCGTGGTAGTTTATTATAGATTTTGTCATTCGATAATGACTGAGAAACGGTAAGTAGGACTTCGACAGAAAATTCAGAATCGCATCTTTCCCAAGCTGCTCGTACAAGAAAAAGCTGAGCTTGCTGAGGCACTCGATTTGTTCGATCATATACAATACATGATCAATTACCGATGCCCCCTCCCTCATCTTGATATTAAAAATAGTACAACTAGTCTTGTATCGCTCAACATCGTCGGGAGTGTCAAAAGAATCATTTGACACTTTGAGCATTTTTTCTGATTGAGCTTTCTCAAATTTATGATCGAACTCATCGTTCATAACCGCTCGCATAATACAATGTACCATGGTGCGATCGTTGAGCTACTTCAAGTAAGTATCTCGAACCGCACCACGAGCATTGGGAGTGAGCTCCTCAGATGCCAGATCCATCAGTACATACAGGATCCACTTGTGCTCTAGGACTATCTTCAATTTTCGATACCACTATCAAAATTAGATCCTCTCAATTTATCACTATCTAACAATGATCGGAGTGACAAGTTGAGGCCATAACTATTGAAAATTATGTTTCGAATCCAATCGTCAGTCTGTTGATGGTTGAACTTATTATTATAATTATATATAAATTATTAAATTAATAAATATTATTTAATTTTTTTATCACTGTGTACATCTTATTTTGAACTCCTGTTTTGTGATGAAGTCTTTAGGACTATTTGATTCAATATAGAAGGATATATCATTTAGTCCTTAAATCATAAGTTCATGATCAAATGATATACTATTATTAGGATGATAGCTATATCAAGTATAGATCATTGTGTGATATGTACATTGGTTATCCTCTTAACCAAGGAGTGTGGAGACACTGGCATGATATACAAATGAGATATAGGAGTACATTTATTGAACGTGATGAACTGCTGAGTACTCTACTATCAAGAGTAGCTTATGAAGGATATAGGTATAAGTATCTCTCTGACTTGAGATCACTATAATGACTTGCAAGCAACTCACTGCACTTTGGTACCAGACTACTTGAATTTTTAATTCAGTGATGAAAGATTTTTGGGCATAGTCAAGTACTTGCAAGTCGGTGTATAAGTCAAGATGGAATTGATCCCTTCGAATAAGTAGGAGTTAATATATCGATGTATTTCAATTCGATAAAATCTTGATCGAGGTAATCCATGTGATGGATTTAAAAAATTAAAATATAATATAAATGACCATATCAGGGTTGACAGTTAAACCCTAGGTCATCTTGAGTATTTGGGTCAAAAAGATGAATTATATGATAAAATAGTCAATTCGATTAAGAAGTTTAGATCAAAAAAAAATTTCTGACTGATCATATAGCTGATCGATGATTAAGAATCATTTTAAGGTAAAATAGTCAATTCGATTGATGATTAATCCTATGCAAAAATTATAATAAATTAATTTTCTAATTGTTGGTGAATTGTAGAAAGATTGATTAGTAATTAAATTGCTAATTAGCTTAATTTGATTGACCATTGAGATTTAGATCAAATCTAATGGAATTGGATTCAATTTGATTTGATCCGATTAGATTATGAGATGACCTAATTGCTAAAGGTGTTCGATTTCTGATTTGATTAGGACTTAAGCTTGATTAATTTTTGATTTGATTAAGATTTAATTATGGATATATGCTGAAGGAAAAATCATCTTTTTTCTTGTAGGATCTTTCAGATCTAATGAGATCTGGGGCAAAATATTTTTTTTTTAAATTATCCTACTTTATTTCAGATCTAAAGTCTATTAGATCTAAAATAAAGTAAAATAATTTTAAAAAAATATATTTGCCCCAGATCTCATTAGATCTGGAAGATCCTACAAGGAAAAAGACGGTTTTTCCTTCAACTGGTATCAGAGGGACATCCAACTTCTTGGATGTGAAGAGGGGAGAGAGAGGAGCAGAGGGGACATGGAGAAGTGGAGGGGAATCTCATTTTTACTGGATATTAAGCAGATTCTCTTAACCCTAGGTGCAGACAGGGTTTAAATAGACCCTGCTGTGCCATGCAGTGCCACATCATTCGATCAATCAAAAAATTCTAATTAATTTTGAAAAAATTTTGATTGATGGAGTGATATCATCTGATCATATTAGATAAGAATTCCTCAATTTCTAACACTGTTGGTGCCAACACTGGATAAACACAGTGACATTGGCGCCCCACAGTCCAAGTCGATCAAGGAATCAGAGTCCTCATATCATGGGACTCTATCCTTATCCACTTGGGGTGCACACCCAATCTGATCGTGGCACCCACTTTGAGGCCTAGTTTAGTAGGTGGACACTCTACAAAAGCTCTTCAATAACCTCTTGCCAAGTGGCCTTCAGTTTAAGATCCATAAGTCAACATTTGACCGATGTCCTAAAACAAAAATGGCAGGTGACAGGAATTGACAGGTGTTGTCTTAATTTCATCTCATGAATTAAGACAAAATTTTTTGAATTGGACTGGCTTCAGTCAGATTGAGAGAAACCTTCTCAAGGTTCTCTGGGTGAGTCAAATCATATTTGGCTCAATCGAGATGAAAAAGATTGCACGAGGAGAAAGTTAGGCTCAATCGTGTGCTAGCACGATTTTCTTGAACCTAATTGGATCTAATCCAAATCAATCAAATTTGGCTAGCTCAATTGATGACATCCAGATCCTAACTCTTATTTGTGTGATCCAGTTAGGTTCTTTTTCGTATGGTAATGAGACATGTCGTGATCTCATCATCGACATCATCAAAACTCCTTTCGATGGACCAGAACTCTTTTGATTCAAATAATTAGAATGATCGATCATCAATATCATTCTAATTGCTCCCAAAATCTACCAGTGATATCTAGCAGTATATGGTGGCAATCCATCAGAAATGAAGATGAACCTCTCGATGCAGCTACCTGTGTGATTGAGTTCTTCTATCATGAGTCTCGACTGAATTAGGGTTAAGGTGAACTCGTCAAACCCAACATCAGTCATATGAATCAATCGATCGATCCAAGTCCGATGTGAAATCCCAATGGAAAATTCTTTTTCATTATTTTACTCTGCCATGGCCATGGTCTTAAGGACTCGATCTTTCGATCATCACAGGACTACTCCTCTCATTTATCGAGATTGATAGATCCCATCTTGGTGCAATCTGGTTCCTACAATGAATATGCTACAGCCAACATACACCTCAAGATTTTGAATGGCTAGAAAATCGAGTTATGGTATAGTCAAACTATAACACACTTAAGATGAACTGTCGATGTACCTCAGGTCAAAGAACTAAACACACAGCTGCAGCATCGAGCTAGTCATCGACGAGAAGGTAGACTTCCTTATGACTGCTCAAGGTGGTCACACTCAGTACTCTCATTCTCAATAAATATCTGTACTCTCACTCTGGTGTCTCCAAATTATAGACTCAAGACTCATCTATCCTAAAAAAATGATCATACACCAACCTTCCGGATCGATCACCATCCTCGTGATGATCCTATGGTAAGGAGCTGTTTATGAGTTAGTTATGTAAATTCATGTCTTAAATTTTTAACTCTTGAAAATATGAATTAACATTCCTTCTAACTCAAAGGATGTATCATAGACATAATGTACACAATATGATAGTAGAATAACCCTTTTATTCATTTATAGTCAAAATTATAAATTTGTCCTCACATTTGTATAGGAATGTGTCAGCCAATCTGGCATCTAGGGTACACATCTAACATATGCTACCTAATTAAATTAGATTTAGAGATCCAATTGAGTTTAACCTAATTTGGTTAGCTTAAGAATCTCATTGGATGAGAAATTAATTTGAATTTAAATTCCTTGTGCCTCCTTTCTCTGCACCCTCTTATTCTTCATGCGAGAAATTTTTTGCATGAATTTTTTCTCATGCCCAAAAGTAGTTCCACATCCACATCTAATCTTTTTTTAAATTAAAAATTGGTTGGTTTAAATTTGAGTTCAAATGGATTTAAATTTGAATGACAACCTAGAGTCTAAATTAAGTTGGACTCTTCTCTTCACGTCATCACCTTTCTACACGCACAAAGTATTTTTGCATGAGATTTTTTATTTTATTCTACTATTGGTCAATCACTTTCTAAGTTTTTAAGAGAAGAATAAGTTTTGATTCAAAATTTAATTTAAATTTGATTTGAATTGGTGATAAGGACCAACTAACATTTGAATTTGAACCGAAACTACCTCTTTCTTATCCTTATCTTCCATGGGATGCCACCCTTGAGAAGGGATCAGTTTTGTGCAAAAAAAAGAGTGATTTTTGGTATGAGAAATCTTAGAGTTGGGGCATGAAAACTTGAGAGTGGGTCGAGCTTCCATGCGTGAGAAATAGAGGAAGTGATCTTCCTCTTGGGTGTGAGGTATAGGGTGGGTTCTAGGGTTTCAACTCTAGATTTTGTGAGAGAAAAAATATAAGAGTGAGTCTTGTCCAATCTCTTACACCATCACCTTCTTGTAAAGCTTCATCTTTTAATCTGAAAGAGTCTGAAAGATCCAAAGAAAGGAGCTTAGATCAGCCATCCAGAGCCTTCGATTCGAGCTAGCACTCCCATGAAGGAAGATCCGATCAGGACTTTCAGTGGATGATCTGTAGAGGCCAGACGACCTGTGCGGTTGCTCGATATCGGTGAGAGCTTCATACCATATCTATCAATAGTAGAGATCATCGATCCATAAAAAGGTGATGAGTTCTGAACTCAATCAATGTGATCTAAGGGTTAGATCAGATTCAGGGCACCAATATGATCGATGCACTTTTCTATTTTATATCAAATTTTATATATAAATTTTTTATATCATAGATCTTTAATAGTAGTTTAAATCTAATCCAAGGTATGTTTAGAAGATTAAAGTGTTTAATCTTTTTTTTTCACGATAAAATTTTAAAAATGCATGCTTTGAACTACCCATTTTCTCTTCAGATGGTATCAGAGCATTGATTTTATATGACATGATATTATTTGTATTTAGATCTATAATTTAATTTAGATTAAATCTAATATATGATATTTAGATCTAAAATTAGTTATAGATCTGATCGCACAAACTGATATAAGGTTATCCTGCTATATAGTTTACCCCTTATAATGCAAAAGTTATCTTAGTTTGTGCTGATCCTTATAAAATTTGATTTTAATTATTTAGATTAGATCTAAATAATTAATTTAAAATTTGAGTAATATAGTAATCTGATTGGATAGATCCTTATAGTCATTCGATCATAGAAAAAATTAGAGTTTCGCAATCCTATTTACCCATTCGATGGGATCTCCGATGGCGTGTAGGGATGCTGCATAGTCTTTTTCATGATAATGAACAATAAAAAAAATTTTAAAATTTTATTTTAGATCTAAAATAATATATATTAGATTTGAAATTAAGATTTTGATCATTAGATGATTGGTTATAAAAATATTTTATAAAATTAAAAACTATTTTCAAACACCGAACTCGAACCCATGTTAGCCCAAAACTTAATTGAGAATTAAGCGATCTAGATTTGAGAATCAAAGATCTAAGGTATTAATTTCATAATTCATAGGTTAATGGGTTAGCTTAAATCATGTTCATTTAACTGGATTAGACCTAAGGTTAGAAATCATTGATAATGGACTATATTAGTAATTGATCAAATCTAATTAAAAGTTAATTCTGATTGGGTCAATTTCTTCTCTTGATCAATTTTAATAGTTGTAGTTGGTCAAGTCCATATCTTTAATTAGACTAGTATAGACCTTGATCGTAGCTCCGTGGTCTAACCCAAGTCTATAAGTTGATCGAATTAAAATTGACTAACTAGTTGGTGTCTACAGTAAGTATAGCAACTTTGATCGATGGTCATTAATTGAGAGCTACTCACATAGATTGAATCTATGTCGAGTAAATAGCATATCCCTTCCATCGATCTCACTTATCTGGCCAACATGGTGAATTATATTTTAGTTAGATCACTTAATAATTGGGGTTGATCTATGCTAACTAGAAAATCAATATGACTGATTTAGGTGCCCCTAGTTCAACTTGTCTTAAGTCTTCTTCATGACTTGATGAAGTCAGTGGGAGGATTTATGACTAGTTGGCTAGATCAGCTTATGCCTAATCTTCTTTAATCTTACTTGGTGAAGATAGTGGGAGGATTAAGATTAACTTATCAAGTCTTTTCTCATCTCTCAATTCAACTAATTAAATCTTCTAAAATTGTTAGGTTCCTAAAGTGAAATAGTTATAGTGATAACTAGATCATTGCCTTCCATTAAGTTGGATAATAATAAGTTCAATAGTTTAGATGATCATTGGAGGTGCCACATGTCTGGTGCTCATCTGACTGTCAGAATTATCATTCATAATATGTTGATTTAGTTGTATCTTTCTGATGATGATTAGATTGGCTGAGCCACACTCAGACCCGATCACTTGTTTATTAGATACACTAAATTCTGGCATGTTCATGGTTGGACCTAATCAGAATTTTCAGTGGATGCACCACACACCTACTGAAGAAGTATCTGGAATAAAATTGAATGCTAAAAATTATTTGATAAAATAATTGATTAAGAGCCTACCCATGGATGCACAGGAGTTGGCCAAGCCACACTCGGGCCCATGTGCAACCCATGTAGATTCTAGTATCCACTAAAAAATTAGTGTAATTCCTCAAATTGAAGGTAGAGGCTACTAATTTGAATAAAATGGTGAAAGAACCTTTAGACTAAAATCCATATCTTTAGGTTTAATCAATTCATATACTAATTAAGTTTTGATTTTTCTTTTGCAGTTATGGCCACTACCTTATCACTCCGATCACTATTAGATAGTAATAAATTGATGGGATCAAATTTCAATAACTGGTATCGAAAGCTCAAAATAATCTTGGAGCACGAACGGATCTTGTATATATTGACAGATCCAATATCTGAGGAGCCAATTTCGAACGCACGTAGTATGATCAGAGATACTTATCAGAAGTGGCTCAATGATCGAACTATGGTTCGTTATATTATACTAACGGTAATGATGTTGAGAAATGTGTCCTAAAGCCTACATCTAAGTGGTAGATGATTAGAATTAGTATATAAATTATCTAATAATAATAGTTATTTGGCAGGTTCATCATAAAAGAACTATCTTCCTTAAAAGAACTCCTAAATTATGATGAAGTCCTTAGAACCATAATCAATCGATAAAGGAGGATTTATTGAATATTTTTTAAATTATTCATGATCAAATGATAAGTTATTAACAAAGATGATAACTTATCAAGTGTAGGTCGCTGTATGCCATATACGTTGGTTGTCCTCGTAACCAAGTGGTGTGGAGACACTAGTATGACATCTTGATGAGATGTAAGAGTATATCTGCATTGAACGTGATCAATGTAACACTCTACTCTCAAGAGTAGTTAGCTAAGATCAATGGATATAAGTGTCCCTCCGATCTGAGATCACCATTGTGACTTGCAAGCAACTCACTGTGCTTTGATGCCGGACTGCCTGTATTTTTAATATAGGTTCGAAAGGTTTCTAGATATAGTCAAGTATTTATGAAGTTGGTGTGTGAGTCAAGTTAGAATTGACCACTATTGATTAACTTTAGGAAGAGAATGCCTCGCTGTGTTTCAATTTAGCAAAACCCAGGCCTAGATAATCCTCATGAGGAGTCACGAGATTTGCAAAATTTTGAGATGCAATAGAGATGACTTATATGAGTGATTGACAGCATACTTGAAGTCATCTTAAGTATTATTGATCAAAAAGATAAATTATACGATAACCATGGGTCAGGGTTCTTAGAATGTTGCTTTGCATACATTCGACCTATCTGGACGTCAAGAACCATTGCTAGATGATTACTTTGACTGGTACAAAAATTAATTTCTATACTACTGGCTTAGGTTTGAACCTATAAGGTCACATACATAAGAGGTTGTAACCTAATCAGATGGTTAATCGATGATTGAGAATCGTTCTAAGGTTAAACGATCAATGTGATTGATGTTTGACCTAATGCAAGTGTTGCAGGAGGATCGATTAGCAATTGGATTGCTAATTGGCTCAATCTGATTGAGCAATTGGGCTGAGATCAAGTCTAATTAAATTTGATTTAATTAAAATTAGTTTGAATTTAATTGGATTAAGTCTAATTAGTTTATTGGATAAGTCAATTACAAGGGAGAATAAGTCCCTATTTGACTAGGACTTGTATGCACCTAATTTCTAATTAAGTTAGAATTTAAATCAGAATTAAATATGATTTAGTCTGATTTAATTAGATTTTTAGTTGGACTAACATCACTATTAATTAGATTATAATTAATTTAGATTGGATTCAAAGTGTTTGACCTAATCTACATAAGAATCCTAGTTAGACTAGGATTCCATCTCTTCTCTTGCGCCACCAAAGAAATCTCAAGCCCACGCCCACTAATTAATTTTTAGATATTTTTTTATGATATCTATGTCTAAAAAATGTTATCTCATACCACTTATTCTAGATATTTGAATTAGATTTGATTTGATTCAATATGGAAAGAGATTTGGTTAATTATGGAAAGTGGTTTAGGTTTATCTCCTTTGTTTGAAAGAGTCCCTCTTCACAAGGACTTTTTCCTCCTCTCATGCGCCAACTTTCTCCATCCTTATCCCTTCTTTTTGTCACCCCTTTTGTGGTTATTTTTATGCTCTCTACAAAATTTATGAGGGAAGGGGCATCCAAGAGTTGGACGCCCCATGGACTCCTTGTTAGACTAGGTTTTATGACCTAGTCTACCATATAAAAAGTTGCCACCCCATATGCTATCAAATAAGAGTCAAAAATTTGTGGCTTTAAGATAAAAATAGTAGAGGAGAAAGAGGAAGGCATGGGTAGTTTGAGGTGCCAAAATCCTTGAAGGAGAGTCTTCAATCAAGAGATTAAAGGTTGATATCTTGTAGAGAGAAAGGTAAGAGAAAAGATTATCTTCTCTCATTATTTTTTTTTCATATTATTTTTTCTTTATTTTTGTATTTTCATGTGATAAAAATCTGAGAGAGAGAGAAGGATGGCATGGTGGATTCATGCTCCAATGAGTTAGAGCATGGTGATCTTATTTTGGATATGATATGATCATGTTCTAATGAGAGAAGAAGAAGAAAAGAAAGTCTTTTCTTAAGATTTCTTTTAGAACCCTTCTTCTCCATAAATCATGAGATTTTTTTATAAAAAAAATCAAATATCATAAGATCTGAAAATTAGAAAAATATCTAGAGAAGAAAGTCTTCTCATGTTCTAGCATAGAGATGTTCTCAGGACATCAATCGTTGATGTACTGAAAGAGAAGAACTGTCTTCTCTTAGGACTTTTTCTTTTATATTATTATTTTTTATTTTAGGAAGGTCAAAGGATTTGACTTCTCCATTATTTCTCTTCATATTCTTCATCTCTTGAAATATCCAAGAGATCTGAAGAATATTTTTTAGATTAGCCATCCAGAGAGATCTGCAAGATGTTAGCACTTCGAGCAGATCTTCGTTCGACGAACCTCTAATTTTATTGCAGCCTCGTATAGATCACCTGTAGAGGCTAGATGTGTGTGCGGCTCCAAAGGTAATAAAAAAAATCAATCATAAAGTTTTCGACCCACATGAAGATAAGAGATCTGATCTCTTCTCTTATCTAGATGTGATATAGGTTTTAGATCTGAAACTATTTCAAATCTAGGGTATTGATTTGATCAATACCAAAGCTTTTATTTTTTTGATTTATAAATATAATATGATATGTTATAGGTCCTAATTGTAGGGTTTAGTAATTTGATTATATACATTTATAGATTAAATTATTTAATTTACATATTCCACTGCGTTATATTTCAAAAATATTTTGAAATTCATGCATGAAACCCTGCATCCTTTTTCAATAGTGGTATCCTAGCTATAGGTTCTTTTATAACATGTTCATGATTGTATTAAAATAAATCTAAAAAAATAAAATAACGATCGTATGGACTGTAGGTTATCCTGCTTAAGGTTTATCCCTTACAGTGCAAAGGTTGTCCTAGTACGTTGCGATCTAAAAAATTTAAAAGGGTTTAAATAAATCTTGTCATGAATGTTTTAGATTAGATCTATTTTATTTCATAAATTTTTATGTAATGTACATAGATTAAAATCAGCCAAGAACAGAATCTTGTGAAGGTTCTGTTTGTTGATCAGGCCGACTCGACCAGCATGCCAGCTCGACTGAAAAATTGGTTGAATTTAATTATTTTAATCTATAATTAATATTTGTTAGTGAAATAAGCTGATCCATTTTTGAAATGAGTCGACCTATTTAGTGAAACAACACTAGATTGTATTAAACCTTTTAAATATTGAAAATAGATTTCAAAATGCCGAACCCCAACCCTCAGCCATGAACTTAATTAAAAAAATTAAGTGATTGTTTAGGATCTAGGTTTGTGATTTAAAGATCCTAAGATAATTTCATAAAACATAGGTTAAAGGGTAATGGTTTAGCTATTGATCAGGTCATTAACTGGGTTAGACCTAGGGTTAGATTAAATATGGACTAAGTTAAGAAATTGATCAAACCTAATTAAAAGTTAATTAGGATTAGGTCATTTCTATTGATCACTTCAATAGCTGTAGTTGATCAAAGTCCATATATCTAACAAATGGACACTGATCGTGGCTCAACGGCCAGCCCGAGTCTTTAGGCAGATCCAATCAAAACTGATAAACCAGTTGGTGTCTAAGGTAAACCTGATCAGTGGTTTTTAATTGGGAGCCCGCTTACTCGGCCATTTCTTATGGTGTTTAAGGCAAGCTTTGGCAGACCCTCCCATCGATCATACTTACCTGACCAATGTGGTTAATCAGGTCTTGATTAGGTTGCTCATTGATTCGTGCTAACCCATGTCACATAGAAAATCAATGAGTCTGATTTTATTCAGTGAGACAGATCTAGGTGCCCATGGACCAAATTTGATCCTAGTCCTTGTTAATGACTTGAAAAGTTTATGGGAGGACTTGACTTGGTGAAGTCAGTGGGAGCAAATTGATCCATGTCCTTTCTATCCTTAAATCACTAATAATTTTAAATCTTCTAAAATTATTAGGTCCTTAAAATGATAAAGTTATGGAGATAACTGAGTCATAGCCTCCCATTAAGGTGTTTGATAATGAGTCCATTAACTCAATAATCATTGTAGACCCAAAGGCCTGGTGCTTGTTGACTAATGAAATTATCACTCATCATATGATGACTTGAAAGTATCTCTCTAATGGTGGTTAGGTGAGCCAACCAAAGTTAGACTTAATCATTCATTGGTTAGATACACCAAGTATGGTCATATTAATGGTTGGACCTAACCGGATCCTTACAGTGGAGGTCAAAGCCTACTGATTAGGTTTCTGGGGTAAAATTTGTTGGAGCACGATCCTGGCTCCTCCCACAGACCTTGGGTGCAGCAAAACCAGCAAAGAACAAATCTGGAGACTTCTGGACTCGATCGAAGGCCCTTGATGAAATCAGCCTGGTTGCTGTCTTCTTCATTAGCCTTTCATTCCAGATGAAGAATGCCTCTAAGATCACCTCTAAAAAATCCAAGATCTGGTACCCAACTAGATCAGGCCTGGACCAAGGTCTTCTAATTTGTAGATCTCAAATCGAGATATTTTAGATAGAAAAAAAGATAGATAGAACCATACCTTACAGATCTATCCTGCTACAGCCTTTCCTGTAGATCTGTTGATGGAGATCTCACCCGTGCCTCAAACGACCTCAGATCAACTCCAGATATGAGAGAAACTTGTACCAACCTCGTAGCAAGAGATTCTAAATCCTGGATCTAATGTTTGGGCAGCTGCAAGAGAGAGAGAGGCAATATGGTTGGCAGCACAAAGGGGGAGGGGCTAGCGCCTCCCCTGCTTTTCCTGCCTTCTATGGACCTGGCGGCAAGAAACCCTAGGGTTTCTTGCTCCTGGGGCATGGAGAATAGCTGGAGAGAGAGGAAGAAGAAAGAGAGAGATTTGGGAGAAAGGGTCTTCATATTTCTTAGCTTAATCAAACCTATACAGTGCATGTATATATAAACACAGGGTCAAGTGACCCAAACCCAAAACTCCCTTGACCAACTCTATGGGAGATTAGATTAACCCAAGCCCATGTACACCCATGACTCGACCTAATCTCACCTATCCTAGGCCCAGACCTGGCCCATAAAGAGTTGATCCCTTGAGGCCCACATAACCTAGACCTCAAGAACCCGAAAGGCCCACAGCTTTTCAACCTAAGGCCCAACTAGCCCTAGAGCCTCCATGAAGCCCTCATGAATGATGGACCTTGGCCTTAGCCTTGGTCCCCTGAGCCTTGGGCACACCACTTGGATCACAACAATCTTCACCTTGGTGTCCCAAGGCCTCAACCAGCTCCACTCTGTCCATCAGCCGAATCAGCTCAACACATCTCTGAAAGCTGTCCCTTGGAAGTACCTTCGTAAGTGCATCAGCTGTGTTCTCCTTGATATGCACCTTTACCAGCTCCACCTCACCATCCTCCACAAGCTCCTTGATCTGATGATACCGAATGTCGATGTGCTTTGTTTTTGCATGATAGACTGAGTTCTGTGCTAGTAGAAGTGCACTCTGACTGTCACAATGCACTCTAATGGCCTCCTGAGTAAGGCCCATCTCCATCAACAAACCCTTCAGACAAATTGCCTCCTTAGCTGCTTTTGTCAGCCCGATGTATTTCGCCTCTGTAGTGGATAGGGCCGTGATAGGCTGCAGACTCGATCTTTAAGAAATAGGACCTCCATACAGACTAAAGATGAAGCCTGTCGTAGACCTCCGGGTATCCACATCTCCACCGAAGTCTGCATCTACATAACTGTCAATCAGCCCCTGAGCCTCCCTGGACATGTCAGAGTATCCCACTGCACCTCCTCGCTGTCCGTAGCAGATGCCAACTCCAACTGAACCCGTCAGGTATCTGAATATCCACTTCAGAGCTCTCCAGTGCTCCCTGTCAGGCTGCGCCATGAACCTGCTAACCTGACTCACTGCATGAGCGATGTCTGGCCTACAACAGACCATCGCATACATCAAGCTCCCAACTCCTGAAGCATAAGGGACCGTCTCCATCTCCTGAGCCTCCACCTCAGTCTGTGGCGCCATGGTCTTTGAGAGTCTGAAGTGACCGGCAAGTGGCAGCTCCACCGGCTTTGCTCCCTTCATCCCGAACCTCTCTAAGACCTTCTGTATGTAGCCCCCTGAGATAGATGCAGCACCCTCTGGGCTCGGTCTCTGAAAATCTCCATGCTAGGATCTTCCTTGCAGGATCCAAATCCTTCATCTCAAACTCTCGAGATAAGGATGCCTTCAGATCCTGCACAACCTTCCTACTCTTGCATGTTATAAGCATGTCATCCACATACAAGAGTAGGAACACTCTAGAACCATCCTTAAGAGACTGAACATAAACACAGGGATCAAACTCATGCCTGAAAAGTCCAATGCTGCGCACATAGGAGTCGAACCGCTTGTACCATTGCCTCGGCGACTGCTTCAGTCTGTACAGCGACTTCTGCAACAAATAAATCTTTTTCTCTGATCCTGGATCCCTGAAACTGGGTGGCTACTCCATGTAAATCCTCTCCTCCAAATGCCCATGGAGGAACGCCGTCTTGACATCCATCTGCTTCAGCTCTAAATCCTGAGCTGCTATAATGCTCAGCAACACTCTGATGGAAGTATGTCTGATGACGGGAGAGAAGACCTCGCTGAAATCGATGCCTTCCTTTTGGGAGTATCCCTTAGCCACTAACCTCACCTTGAATCTGATACCTCCCTGCTCTGAAGGCCCTTCCTTGCGACTGTAGACCCATTTACAGCCAATAGGCCTCTTCTCCTGTGGCAACTGCACCAATCGCCACATCTGGTTCTGGTAGAGAGACTGTATCTTCTCGGACATCGTCTGGACCCACCGCTCTCTGTCCTGGCTCTCAATAGCCTCCTGATATGTATATGGGTCTCCATTCACTATCACCAAGGCATATGACAGCATCTCCTCGAAGCCATATCGGTCTAATTGCCTGATGGTCCTCTTGGGCTTGTGTAGGGCAACACCGATATCAGTCCTCGGTCCAGCTCGCTCTTGCTGGATCTCTTCGCCTCGATCATCTGTCCGAGTCCTCTCCACCTGTGGAGACACCTTAGGTAGGTGCTCCACCTAAATGTCATGTCCTCCAGTAGTACCTGTAAGAGACAAAATCGAAGAGGTAAGCTGTCCAGCAGTGCCCTGTTGGACCTCCTTCTGCTCCTGCTGCTCCTCCATGCCTGCTTGCCTCCGTAGGACTGACTCCTCATCAAAAGTCACATCCCGACTAATGATGACCTTCTTTTCCAAGGGATCCCATAGCCTGTATCTCTTAACTCCTCACGGATAGTCTAGAAACACCGTCTTGCGTGATCTGGCATCTAGCTTGCTCTGCTCACCAGCTCCAATGTGCACATAGACCGTGCACCCAAATACCCGTAAATGGCCCAGCCCAACTGTCCTCCCAGACCACACCTCCTTTGAAAGCCTGCCATCCAACCTGGTGTGAGGTGACCGATTGATCAAGTAATCCGCTGCGTCAACTGTGTCAACCCAGAATACCTTTGGAAGCCCTGCCTGCAGCCTCATACATCGTGCCTTTTCCAGAAGTGTTCTGTTCATCCTCTCGACCACCCCATTCTGCTGTGGAGTCCCCTTAACTGAGAAGTGTCTCCTGATCCCACACTCCTCACAGTAGTCCTGGAACTCTCTGCTGGTGTACTCCCCACCATTATCTGACCTCAGACACTTCACGCTCCTCCCCTACTCCTTCTCCACCTCAGCTCTCCAGATTTTGAACTTGGTGAAGACCTCAGACTTCTCTCTCATGAAGTAAATCCAGAGTTTCCTTGAGAAATTATCAATCAGGGTCATGAAGTATCTGGCCCCATTCCTAGCTAAAACTGGGGCTGGTCCCCACACATCCGTATGTACTAACTCCAGAGGGGCTGCACTATGGGTTGTACTGATGTTGAACTGAACTCTCCTCTGCTTTCCCATCTGGCAAGGCTCACAGATCTCTCCTGTAGCACCATCCTCCAGATCAGAGATGAGTCCTCTCCTGCTCAACTCTCTCAGCCCCTTGTCACCCATGTGGCCTAGGTGGTAGTGCCACATCTTGTAAGCCCCCTACTGGTCTTGTGCTGCAACTGCTGCATCAGACTCTCCGATCACCACAGATCCCTCCATGCGATAGAGATTATTGTCCAACCTCCTGCCTCTCATCACCACCATAGCTCCATTGGAGATGTTTAATACTCCGCTTCTAGCCTACTGCTGAAGCTGTATCCACTGCGCTCCAAGTAGTCTAGTGACACCAGATTCTTTTCTAGCTCTGGAACGTGCTTTACATTTGTCAATATCCTCACAATCCCATCAAACATCCTCACCCTGACTGTCCCTATCCCAGCCACCTTGCAAGGATGATTGTCGCCTAGAGTCACTGATCTCTCATCTATCTTGGTGTAGGTCGCAAATCAAGACCTGTGTGGTGTGTAATGATGTGAGCACGCAGAGTCTAGTGTCCACTCCTCTGTGTAATGTCTGTGACCATCTGATACCACAAGTAGATCATCCTCCACCTGCTGCCCAGCAACTGCACTCACTGATTCTGAGCCACTTCTTTCTCCCTTCTTGCTCTTTCATAGTGGATATTCTCGCTTGAAGTGCCCGAACTCGTTGCACTTGAAGTATTTTATCTCTTTCTTTCCCTTCCTGGACTTGCTTCTGCCTCTGCCTCTACCTGTCCTCTCCCCTACTGCCAAACCCTCCTGGGGAGCCCGATCTCTGGTCAACTTTTTTTTTGCTCATTAGACCTCAGCACCAAGACCATGTCCTCATATTCCAGAGTCTCCTTGCCGTAGAGCAGTGTAGTCACCAAAGAGTCATATGATCCTGGCAGCGAACACAAAAGCAACAGGGACTTGTCCTCCTCATCCAGCTTCACCCCGATATTCATCAACTCTATGCACAACTGGTCGAACCTCTGAATGTGGCCAATCACATCAAATCCCTCCTGCATCCAAAAATTGTACAATCTCTTCTTCAGCATTAGCTTGTTGCACATATTCTTCCCCATATACATGGTGTGCAACTTCGACCAAAGGCCCTTCGGGGTCTTTTCTTCCAGCACTGAATACAACGTCGCATCCGCCAAACATGCTCTGATACTGATGTTGGAGCATGATCCCAGCTCCTCCCATGGACCTTGGGTGCAGTGGAACCAGCAACGAACAAATCTGGAGACTTCTGGACTCAATCGAAGGCCCTTGATGAAATCAGTCTGGTTGCTATCTTCTTCATCAGCCTTTCATTCCAGATGAAGAACGCCTCTAAGATCATCTCTAAAAAATCCAAGATCTAGTACCCAACCAGATCAGGCCTGGACCGAGGTCTTCCAATTTGTAGATCTCAAATCAGGATATTCTAGATAGAGAAGAAGGTAGATAGAACCAGACCTTGCAGATCTGTCCTGCTGCAGTCTTTCCTGTAGATCTGTTGATGGAGATCTCACCCGTACCTCAAACGACCTCAGATCAACTCCAAATCTGAGAGGAACTTGTACCAACCTTGTAGCAAGAGATTTCAAGTCTTGGACCTGATGTTTGGATGGCTACAAGAGAGGGAGAGGCAATATGGTTGGCAGCACAAAGGGGGAGGGGCTAGCGCCTCCCCTGCTTTTCCTGCCTTCTATGGACCTGGCGGCAAGAAACCCTAGGGTTTCTTGCTCCTGGGGCAAGGAGAATAGCTAAAGAGAGAGGAAGAAGAGAGGGAGAGACTTGGGAGAAAGGGTTTTCGTATTCTTTGGCTTAATCAAACCTATACAGTGCATGTATATATAAACACAGGGTCAAATGACCCAAACCCAAAACTCCCTTGACCAACTCTATGGGAGATTAGGTTAACCCAAGCCCATGTACACCCATGACTCGACCTAATCTCATCTATTCTGGGTCCAGACCTGGCCCATAAAGAGTTGGTCCCTTGAGGCCCATATAACCTAGACCTCAAGAACCCAAAAGGCCCACAGCCTTTCAACCTAGGGCCCAACTAGTCCTAGAGCCTTCATGAAGCCCTCATGAATGATGGACCTTGGCCTTAGCCTTGGTCCCTGGGCCTTGGGCACACCACCTGGATCACAACAAAATTAAATTACTAAAAGTTGTTTGGAGAAACAATTGGTTAATGAACCTACCCGTAGATGCAGATGGGTTGGTCGACCAAAGTCGGGCTTGTGTGTAGTCTATGTGGATTCTAGTACCTACTAAAAAATTAAAGTAATTCCCGAATTGGAGGTAGAGGCTACCAATTTGAATAAAATAGTGGGAGAATCTTGAGACTAAAGTTCAAGTCTCTAGGCTTAAAATAATTCATATACATTAGGTCATTATTTTCTTTTCTCAAAATAGGGCTAAACCTTAATTGCTCCAATAGCTGTTAGACAGTGATGACTTATGAGACCTCACTTCGTTAATTAGTATCGAAAATTGAATTTGATTCAGCAGTATGAATGGGTTCGTATTGGGGCTTCTTAGTCTAGTTAAAATAGTTAGTCCAAAATCGATCCAAATCAGGTATGTTGCTTCTACTGTCAGAAGCAGGGTCATAGGAAGAAGAATTATCTTGCTTTCCTTGACCATAATAGGCTGAACAAGAGAAAGGAGCAAGAGTTGCTCATCAAGGATGTTATATAATAACACCTTAAAGTTTTTCTATGAAATTCTACTATCTAGGTATTAGATACCGATGGTCTTATGTAATTTATTGCTAGAACTACAAGTAAGTGGAATGTTTGAAAATGATGAGAAATTCTTGAATGTTAGGGATGAAAGTCTTATTCCAATCCTAACTTTAAGAATTATAGAGCTTATTTTTAAATATTATCATTTAGAGTAATTATTACTATTGTCCATTGTTTATGATGAATGTAATCTTTGTTGGCCTTTTGGCCAAAGATGATCATCATCCATTAATAAAGAAAGTTTATTATGATATTATTATGAATAATGTTATAATAATACATGGACAAGAAGGAAATAATATTTAACATTTACACAGCCTATTAAGTATAATGTACACACCCAAGTTAGATAATATCATGGAAGTCTATCTTTGACTTAGTCATCTTGACAAGAATAGGATAAACGGATTAGCTTGAGAGAAAAATCTCAACGTCAATGATTGTGAATCATTGATAGCCTGTGAGTCTTGTCTTCTTGGAAAGATGACAAAGTCATCTTTTAATGAAAAAGGTGAAGGAGCTGATAAAGTTCTAAGTCTCATATATAGTGATGTATGTGGACCTGTGAACTTAAGTGCCAGAGGAAGATATTAATATTTCATTACAGATGACCTATCTGGCCATGGGTGCGTCTGGCTTAATCATTTGAAATATTCAAATGATTCAATAATGAAAGATTGAAATAAACTGGATAAGGTGTTAGAACTCTTCGATCAGATCGAGGAGACGAATACTTATCTAGTGAGTTTGTGACATATCTAGGAGAGAATTGGATTCTCTCTCAGTGGATTTTTTTTCGGAACAAAGTGTATCTAAAAGGAGAAGTTGAACTTTGTTAGACATGGTTCAATCCACAAGAGGGTTCACTTCTCTGCCTGTTTCAAAATTATGCTCTTGTGTGATTATCTATTTTACTCTAAAAATATACTGAGTAAGTCTGTTGCGCAGATTCCATATGAGATATGGAACGAGCATAGATCTAGACTCTCTCACCTTTGGGTTTGGAGTTGATCAGCCTATGTTAAAGGTTTGCATACAGATAAACTTGGTTCTTAGTCCAATAGGTGTTTAAGGGTTACTAATTCTATCATGCTGAAGAACATAAGATGCTCATCAGCAGTAGGACATTCCTTTTGGAAAGAAGTTTTTTAGAGAAGGAACTGATGCCTATCAAGTTGAACTTGAAAGTTTGACTGGTAGAAAATGAACCGACATAATCTATTAAACCTACAGAATCAGATTTGATTAGATCAAACTCGGAGCCCATTAAAGTAGCACCTTTAAGGAGATCTGGTAGAGTACCACGTTAGCTGGACAGACACTTCAGTGTCTAGGTCTGGGATGGCGATCCTGTTGAGCTCGATGAGATTAACAAGGATCTGATCACCTATAGGAATGCAATGCAGTGGTCTAACTTTGAAAAGTGGCTTGGAGCCATTAAATCCAAATTGAAGTCTATGAAAATCAATAATGTATGGACACTAGATGATTCACCTGAAGGGATAAAACCCATTGGGTGTGAATAGATTTTTTAAAAGGATCAGAGTAGCGCAGACGGGAAGGTGGAGATCTATAAAGCCCATTTCGCTATCATCCCAGAGTTGGAATATACATTTTGAACATAAATCTTTGTTATGAACAAAGAGGAATCCTGTATTTATAAGTGGGCAAAATGTTCTGTAGTGTTATTCTTTGTGTTGTCTGTGGATAAAATTCTCTTATTGGGAATGGCATTCCAACATTGTAAAGAATAAAAGTTTGCTTGTCATCTAAATTTTTCCATGTTCAAGACCAGATATGGTATACTCACTAATGGTACTGAGCAGATACCAGTCTGATCTAAGTAAGAACCACTGAAAGATTGTATTGACAATCCTTAAGTATTTGGGAAACACTAAGGTCTAGTGACTCAAATATGAAAATACTGACTTTAAACATATGGATGTTTCGATTTCAGTCAGATCAAAATGACAACAAAAAAGTATCAGATCATACTCTAATTGTAGGAGCAATCTACTGGAAAGGTTTCAAGCAAGATACTTTAGTCTACTCAGTTAATGATGTTGCCCAGCTATGCAACCCAAGAGGGGGGGTGAATTGGGTTTCTAAAAATTTTAAGCCCAACAAATAACTTATGAAGAACAAAACAATGGCTTTAAATCAATATTAATTACCTAAAGTAGTATTGCAAGGATATAATAAAGAAATAAGATAAAGCGATAAAGCACACCACAAACACAAGGATTTATAGTGGTTCGGTGCTAACCTTGCACCTACATCCACTCCCCAAGATCCCACTTGGAAATTTCAATCCACTATCTTTTGTATTCAACCCGAATACAAAATGTCGGAAACTCCGACACTAGCTATCCCAAGCTAGAATACAAGACGTCGGAAACTCTGACCCTAGCTATCCCAAGCTAGAACACTTGTTTCTCGGGTACAAGCAAACCCAAAATACTTCGATTTCAGGTTCGGATCAACCTTTTCTTGTTTTGGAAATCCTCCAAAAACAAGAGCAAAAACTCACAAAGAGTAAGAATATTTAGAGCACAGATTAATACAATAACAGCTCCTTAAATGAGCAAATATAACAATAAAAGCTTTACTCAAATGAAGAACCCTTTTTCAGATTTTCTCAAGATGAATGAACGGTTGAACGCTTGAGAAGAGGTTGATTGTTGATTGAAGATCTCTTGAAAGCTTTGAACGATCTCTAGATCAAGGTTGAAACGATAGGCGTGAAGAATTCTCTCCTTGATAGATCTTCCTTTTCTCTTTCACAATCTCTCTGGTATATTGTGGATCCTCTCTCTTTTTCTCTATGGATATTTCGTTGATCTCAGGCTTTTTCTTGCAAATTTCGGATCCTCTCTTCTGTTCTTCTCTTTTTCCTCTCTTTCTCTTCACATTTGATTTCACGTTTGATCCGCTATTTAATCTGCAATTTCTTTCATCATTTAAAGCATTTTGTAGCATTAGAAGCAAGAGAAAATAATTTAGGCAGATAAAGAGCCGTTAGAGGATTTTTAGGAAGCATAAATGGCAATTAAAATGGGCAAAAAAATAGCCGTTGCTGACATTTCCCGTCGCAGGGGTCGACTCATGAGTCGACTCATGCTTCAGGGGTCGACTCATGAGTCGACCTCTGTTGCAAAAACCAGAGAATGCTTTTCTGGAATTTCTTGGCTCAAATTAGCAGGGGTCGACTCATGAGTCGACTCATGCCTTGTGGGTCGACTCATGAGTCGACTCACAGGTCGTGCCAAGCCAGAAAACTAGCGTGCCAAGGAGAATTTTTGCGTGCCAATCAGCTCACAGTGCCATGAGTTGACTCATGAGTCGACTCATGCACTTCAAACCTTCATAACTTCAAAAATATAAGTCCAAACACAATAAAATTTTCACCAATAGATTTCAAATCATTTGTTCTACCAAATGGTACTATCAAATCAGGATTTTAGTGAAATTACGATTTTGCCCTTGAAGAGCATAAGGACTTTTTCATTTTAAAATATTGTATCCCTTCAATCTGCTTTGTAATCATCAAAATCAATCTAGGAGCAACAATCTCCCCCTTTTTGATGATGACAAAACATATGAACAAAAATATTTATGTTAATGCATTAATTTCAAAAGAATCCATCATAGGTGTATATGCTTGAAAAGAGTATGATTCTTTTGGCATGTAATATAAATGCAAAAATAGTTTGTCCATTTTCTTAAAGATTTGAAAAGGGTATTAGATTATTTTGAGTTCAAGATATATCAGAGCAAGAGAAGATAAATAACTTTTTCTATGTATCAGAGCAAAAATAATTTTTACAATGATATCAGAAAAGATTTTATAATGTATCAGAGCAAGAAAATTTTTAATGTATCAGAGAAAATTTCATACAGTATCAGAGCAAATGTTATAATATATTAGAGAAACCTTCACACTGTATCGGATCAAATGTTATCATGTATCAGATCAAGTTGAAAGAAATTGTAGGATGTATCAGAGTAAAACGAATTTCTTATTGATGTATCAAGGTGAGTAAAATTTCAAAAGCAAGTTTGAATATCAGAGCTTATATATATAAAAAAATACTTATTTGCATTGTACTCATGATTTTGCTTTTGATGGATAACTTTTTGTTAAAGTTCTGTCTGATACCAAATTTTGATACCAAAATATCTCAAAGTTTTGTTTAATCTTTCAATCCTTGTTTTTGTCTAATTTCTTCAATATTTGTTTAATTTCTTCAATATTTATTTTAATTTAATTTCTCCCCCTTTTTCTCATAATTTAGGGTTTTGCTTTTTGTCTAATTTCAATTTTTGTTTAATTTTCATTTCTCCCCCTTTTTGACATCATCAAACATAGTTAACTCTTCCTTTTCTTTTTCTGAAATATTCTTTAATTTCTTCCTCTTTAGAGTTTTTCACAAGTGTTTGCTCCCCCTTAATATAGCAATTATCAACAGCAAACAACAACAAGGAGAAGATAATATTTCAACAGATGTATCGGAGATTGAAATATAACCAAAATATAATCATTACAAAGATATAGGTAAAAGATGATTCCATTAATATCATAATTGTTTCAATACATAAAAGTCAACCAGCTAAATGTCAATACATGGCCCCAAGGTATAGATTCTAGAACAAGATACTAACTCCTAAGATCTAGATAAGTCAATGATCAGAGTCATCAGATATAGGGTGAGGAGATGATGGATCAGAAGTGCGTCCTCTACCCCGTCTGCCTCTGCCACGAGTAGGAGAACGAGATGAACTGGGAGGCTGAGAATGCTGAGATACTAGGGACTGAACAGAAAGGGTGAGTCTGATAGAATCAAGTACGTTCAGTGCTCTGAAAATAGATTGAAGTAGAGCAGTGAACTGGGTGGTAGCATGCTCACTCGATCCTCTGATCTCTTTCCTCAGTAGCTCATATCCACCTTCTAATGCTCCTCTGAGCCTTCCAGCCTCTGCAGTGAGGTCCGTGACCCCAATAGTAGACTCCTGTGGCTGGGGATGGGCCAATGCAAGAACTTGCCCCTGCAAGTCAAGAACTCTGCCAGTAAGTCTCCAGACTGTATCCTCAAGCTGCTGTATCCTGACGGACTTATCTGAAATCATCTGAAATACAGTGGAGATGTGGGGAGTAATGGTCTGATCAGAAGAAGTAGCTCCAGGTGCAAAAGAAGTACTACTCCACTGGCTAGACAACAAAGAAGCCACACGCTGAGATATATGCTCGATCTGATCATCAGCCAGTCTGAACTCTGAAGGAGGTGCTCTGCTCTCTGGCTGATACACTGGTGTGGGCATCCTAGTAAACTCAGAAGGGCCAGCCTCAGTATCAGGAATGAACTGGGTATCTGGTGATGCTGCCCTGAAATCATGTACAGGAGAAGATGGACCTTCTTCTTCTACTCTGCCTTCAGTTCTGTCTTCAGCTCTTTCCTCAGCTCTCTCCTCAGCTCTTTCTTCAGAGCCCTTGATCCAACCACCAACAGTCTTTGTAATTCCCATTCGGTGCAGGCTGTGTTGGTTGAAAGTGTCCACATGTGAGAGCTTGGTAGGTGTCTCCCCCTCACAGCTAACTCCAAACCTCCTAAATACTCTAGTAAGGGCCATACCATAAGGCAAGTGTGCCTTGGATCTGTTCAAAGTTTCTCTCATGGCCTCTATCATAAGTGCAGGGAGGTTTAGGGGGGTCTGAGTGATGATATGAAACATGACACATATATCTCTGCCAGATAGTAAGTCATGTCTACCACTCCTAGGAAAGAAAAGTTTTGTCACAATCTGATGCAGGACCCTCATCTCAATGGATAATAGCTTTGCTTCCAATCTGTTTAAATTTCCTGAAAAATCTTCTCCTAAGATAATTCTGATCCCTTCTTCTTTAATTGGGAGTTCCATATATGAGTATCCTTCACTAGGCAACTGAAGTATTTCTCCCAATATCCTAGAATCCAAACAGATGTCAATCCCCTTGACTGTTGAAGTCACTGACCCACTTCCATAATGTAGGTTCTGGTAGAACTCTCTGACTAGATCAACATAGGTGACTTCCTTAAGAGAGCAATAAAGTTCCCATCCTTGATTTTTGATCTTGGTAGCAAAAGTAAAGCCTTCTTTCTCAAAGAACCGAAAATCTATATTTTTCTCGGTTTCTACTTTTCTATCAGAAAGAAGATTTACACTGGGGCTTATGGAAGATTGAGAGGGACCTTGAGCAGGTACTGAAACTGGATTGGGAACAGTGGAAGACTGAGCATGCCTTTTCTTTCGGACAATTTCCTCAGGCTCACGGATTGATTTCCTTCTTTGGGGAAGTTTCATCTTTGGAGCCATATCCAATAAAGTAGCAGACAAGAAGACTCAATTCAGTGGAGGAGGGATCACAACAGAAGAATTTTGGTGGAGAAAAGAAGTGGATTTTGAATGAACGGTGAAGTTCTAGGGCACGTTCCACCCGCGCCTATCACTGCGAGAAAGCACAGAAAAATCCTATTCAAGGAGGCGATTTTTGGTGGAGAGGAGGAGGGAGAATTGCCTCGAAATTGATCCTTGGATTTGGAGCAAAACAAAAGTTTGGAGAGGACGGCTTTCGGAAGAAGAACGATGAGAAGATGAGTCATCTCACAAACAGGGTTTCCCGTTTTAAAAAAAATGAACCCGATGGAAGTTGGTGGGATTTACAAGTTTGCCATTGAGTCGACTCATGGGGGTCGACTCATGAAGTTCAAAAAATCAGGAAAAATACAAATAAATTCCAGAAAAATTCAAAATTTTGGGAGAAGGAATTTTGCTCAATGATAAGTTTTTAGAGTGATAAAACTGAGCTTTTGAAACCAGGATAGATGTTGAAAATTGAGCTCTAAGAGTTTTTGACATCTATTCTTTGGAAATTAAGAAATTTCAGATAAATGGATCTAGAATTCCTAGATTTCTCCTAATTTCACAGAATCTTTCTTCACTAAGGGCCTTTGTAAAGATATCAGCTAATTGATTTTCAGTGCAAACATATTCAAGAATTATATTTTTGTTTTGAACATGTTCTCTTATAAAATGATGTCTTATTTCAATATGTTTAGATCTTGAGTGTTGTATTGGATTTTTAGATAGATTTATGGCACTTGTATTATCACATTTTATTGGAGTTTCATTAAGTTTGATTCCAAAATCTTTGAGTTGTTGCTTAATCCACAAGATTTGAGCACAACAACTTCCGGCTGCAATGTATTCGGCCTCAGCCGTAGACAGTACCACCGAATTTTGTTTCTTGCTAAACTATGAGATTAGGTTAACTCCAAGAAATTGACAAGTTTCACTTGTGCTTTTTCTATCTAATTTACATCCAGCAAAATCAGCATCAGAATATCCTAACAAATTAATTTGTGAGTCTTTAGAGTATCATAACCCTATAGTTTGTGTACCATTTAAGTATCTAAGGATTCTTTTAACAGCATTCAAATGAGATTCCTTAGGATTAGATTGATATCTTGCACATAAGCAAACACTAAACATGATATCAAGCCTACTTGCAGTTAGATATAATAATGAGCCAATCATACCTCTGTAGTATTTTAAGTCTACGCTTTTACCTTCATCATCCTTGTCAAGCTTACTTGAGGGACTCATTGGTGTGCCAATAGGTTTACAGTTCTCCATTCCAAATCTTTTGAGTAGTTCCTTGGTGTACTTGCTTTGGGTGATGGAGATTCCCTCTTTTGATTGTTTGATTTGGAGTCCGAGAAAGAAAGTGAGTTCTCCCATCATGCTCATCTCGAACTCTCCCTGCATAAGCTTAGCAAAGTCTTGACAAAGGGATTCATTAGTAGACCCAAAAATTATGTCATCAACATAAATTTGTATAATTAGCATATCATTTTGGTTTCTTCTAATAAATAGGGTTGTATCTACATTGCCTCTTGAGAAACCATTATTTAGTAGAAATTTGCTTAGCCTTTCATACCATGCTCTAGGTGCTTGTTTTAGGCCATATAAAGCTTTATTTAATTTAAAGACATGATTGGGAAAAGCATGATTTTCAAATCCAGGGGGTTGTTCTACATATACTTCTTCAGAAATATATCCATTTAAAAATGCACTTTTAACATCCATTTGAAATAGTTTGAATTTCATAAAACAAGCATAAGCAAGTAGAAGTCTAATGGCTTCTAATCTAGCAACAGGTGCAAAGGTTTCATCAAAATCAATTCTTTCTTCTTGATTATATCCCTTAGTAACCAGTCTTGCTTTATTTCTAATTACATTTTCATGCTCATCTAACTTGTTTCTAAAGACCCATTTTGTGCCAATTATTGAATAATCTTTAGGTCTTTTCACTAAGGTCCAAACATTATTTCTTTCAAATTGACTAAGTTCTTCTTGCATAGCATTAATCCAGTTATGATCATTTTCAGCTTCTTCAAAAGTTTTAGGTTCAAGTTGAGATACAAAAGCACAATGATTAAGTACATCTCTAAGTGAAGAACGTGTTTTTATCCCATGCATAGGATTACCGATAATTAATTCCTTAGGGTGGTTGTGAACATACCTCCATTCTTTGGGTAAGTCATTTGTACCTTGAGGTTGTTCTTGAATTTCTTCACCTTTCTCATTTTGTTCATCTTCTTGATCCTTGTCTTCTGGAGTTGCTGAATCTTTCAGAGTGATCTCCTTCATACCTTCTATTAGTGGATCTGCATCATCAACACCCTCATTCTTCCTTGAAGGAAGATCGTTAGATTCATCAAAGACAACATATATGGTCTCCTCAACTACTAAGGTTCTTTTGTTGAACACTCTAAATACTTTACTAGTGGAGGAGTAACCTAGAAGGATTGCTTCATCTGATTTTGCATCAAATTTATCAAGTTTTTCTTTGCCATTATTTAATACAAAACATCGGCAACCAAAAACATGAAAATAGGCAATATTTGGTTTTCTTCCTTTCCAAAGTTCATAGGGGGTTTTCTTTAAAAATTGTCTTATTAAAGCACGATTTAAAATGTAACATGCTGTGTTAATAGCTTCCGCCCAAAAATATTTTGGAAGGTTGCTTTCACAGAGTATGGTACGGGCCATTTCTTCTAAGGTTCTATTTTTCCTTTCAACTACCCCATTCTGTTGGGGTGTCCTAGGAGCAGAGAAGTTGTGGCCAATTCCATTTTCATCACAAAAATTTTCAAAGTCATGATTTTTAAATTCTGTTCCATGATCACTTCTAATATTTTGAATTGAAAACCCTTTTTCATTAGTGACTTTTCGATAAAATTTCGTGAAAATTTGAAAAGTTTCATTTTTGTGAGCTAAAAAGAAAACCCAAGTAAAACGAGAGTAATCATCAATTATTACAAATCCATATCGTTTTCCTCCTAGACTAGTGGTTTTAGTTGGTCCAAATAAATCCATATGTAAGAGCTCTAAAGGTCTAGAAGTTGAAATAGTGTTTTTGGATTTAAATGATACTCTAGTTTGTTTACCAATTGGCATGCATCACAAATTCTATCCTTTTCAAAATTTAATTTTGGCAAACCGAGAACTAAATCCTTTTTGATTAATTTTGAAAGAGAATGCATGCTAATATGTGCAAGTCTACGATGCCACAGCCAACTAGTCTCATTTATTTTAGCATTTAAGAAAACTGGGCATTGCATGTCTAATTTAGTTAAATCATTCAAGTCTACCATATAAACATTGCCATGCCTATGTCCTATAAATTTAATGCCATCGTTAATAGGACTCGTCACAATGCATACAGATGATTCAAAACTTACTTTATACCCTTTATCACAGAATTGACTAATGCTGAGTAAGTTATGCTTTAAACCTTTAACAAGTAAAACATTCTCAATGTATTTGGAGGGAGTGATACCAATGTTACCTATCCCGATGATCTTTCCTTTGCCATTATCTCCAAAGGTGACCATCCCTCCATCCTTAGCATCAAGCGTGATGAATTATGATTCATCACCAGTCATGTGTCTCGAGCATCCGCTGTCAAGATACCATTTCCTGTTTCCTTCTTGGGATGCTAGACACACCTGCAAGCACAGATCAAGTTTCTGTCTTAGGTACCCAAGCTTTCTTGGGTCCTTTCAGGTTAGTCAGAATGGTTCCTTTTGGAACCCATATTTTCTTTGTGTTTGCATATTTGTTAATAAGACATGTGTATGATTTATGTCCTATTCTTCCACATTTAAAACAAGTAATATTTGTAGGCTTTTTGCTTGAATAATTTGCATAAATATCCTTCAAAAATTTTTGTTTCTTCAGGGGTTTATAACCAAGTCCAGCCTTATCATATATAGCTTTCTGATTATCAAGGATCATATTTAGCTTGTTTGAACTTAAGGTGAACTTATCTACCATAGATTTCAGCCTGTTAATTTCATCCTTAAAGTTTTGATTTTCTTGAATCAATGTGAATTTTTCAATTGAAAGAATTTCAGCTTGTTTCACTAAGGACTGATTTTTCAATTTCAGCTCTTTGTTTTTCTTCCCTAGTTTCTTTAATTCATCAATTGAATCATAGAAAGCTTCATGCAATTCTTCAAAAGTAAATTCACTAGTGGATTCAGAAGTTACCTCATTTTCATGTGCCATCAGGCACAGATTGGCTTGTTCGGTTGAGATTTCCTCGTCGGAGCTTGAGTCATCACTCGCACTCCAGGTCGCCATCATTGCCTTCTTTTTGAATTTCTTTGGACCTTTCTTCAATTGAGGACATTCGGATCTGAAATGTCCTGGCTTCTTGCACTCGTAGCATATAGGGGTTTGATCTTTCTCCTTTTCTATGCTTTGATCCCCTTTTATAAATTTCTTTCTCATCCCCTGTTTCTTTTTTCTTAGAAACTTCTTGAATTTTTGGGTGATGAGAGCCATCTCCTCATCCTGATCTTCATCTTCAGAGTCATCTGTTTCATAATCAGGTGAAGTTATGGATTTGAGGGCAATGGTTCTTTTCTTTTTGATTTCATCCTCTTGATGTTGCATCATGCTAAGTTCATGAGTCATCAAGGATCCAAGAAGCTCTTCTAGAGGTAGAGTGTTCAAGTCCTTTGCTTCTTGGATGGCAGTCACCTTGGCTTCCCAAGTTCTTGGCAGTGACCTGAGAATCTTCCTTACAAGTTCACTGTTAGTATAAGATTTGCCAAGACTCTTTAAACCATTAATTATATCAGTAAAACGAGTAAACATAGCAGTTATGGACTCATCATGCTCTATTTTGAACAATTCATATTTATGTACAAGCATGTTTATTTTAGACTCTTTTACTTGATTTGTTCCCTCATGGGTGACTTCTAACCTATTCCATATTTCTTTAGCAGATGCACAAGTAGAAATGCGATTAAATTCACTAGCATCTAGTGCACAATAAAGAACATTCATAGCTTTGGCATTTAATTGTGCCAATTTCTTGTCAACCTCATCCCATTCTTTCTCGGATTTGGTTGACTCCTCACCATCTATAATCTTGGTGGGTGTGTGAGGACCATTCACTATGATACTCCACATATCATAGTCGAGTGCTTGTATGAAAATCTTTATCCGAGCTTTCCAATAGGTGTAATTAGACCCATTGAAAAGTGGAGGTCAGTTTGTTGATTGCCCCTCAGCTAGAGAAGTTCCAACATGGGTTGTCATAGATCTTTGGCTCTTTGATTGTTAGATCAAAGAAGGGCTAGAGCACTGGCTCTGATACCACTTGTTGCCCAGCTATGCAACCCAAGAGGGGGGGTGAATTGGGTTTCTAAAAATTTTAAGCCCAACAAATAACTTATGAAGAACAAAACAATGGCTTTAAATCAATATTAATTACCTAAAGTAGTATTGCAAGGATATAATAAAGAAATAAGATAAAGCGATAAAGCACACCACAAACACAAGGATTTATAGTGGTTCGGTGCTAACCTTGTACCTACATCCACTCCCCAAGATCCCACTTGGGAATTTCAATCCACTATCCTTTGTATTCAACCCGAATACAAAACGTCGGAAACTCCGACACTAGCTATCCCAAGCTAGAATACAAGACGTCGGAAACTCCGACCCTAGCTATCCCAAGCTAGAATACTTGTTTCCCGGGTACAAGCAAATCCAAAACACTTCGATTTCAGGTTCGGATCAACCTTTTCTTATTTTGGAAATCCTCCAAAAATAAGAGCAAAAACTCACAAAGAGTAAGAATATTTAGAGCACAGATTAATACAATAACAGCTCCTTAAATGAGCAAATATAACAATAAAAGCTTTACTCAAATGAAGAACCCTTTTTCAGATTTTCTCAAGATGAATGAACGGTTGAACGCTTGAGAAGAGGTTGATTGTTGATTGAAGATCTCTTGAAAGCTTTGAACGATCTCTAGATCAAGGTTGAAACGATAGGCGTGAAGAATTCTCTCCTTGATAGATCTTCCTTTTCTCTTTCACAATCTCTCTGGTATATTGTAGATCCTCTCTCTTTTTCTCTATGGATATTTCGTTGATCTCAGGCTTTTTCTTGCAAATTTCGGATCCTCTCTTCTGTTCTTCTCTTTTTCCTCTCTTTCTCTTCACATTTGATTTCACGTTTGATCCGCTATTTAATCTACAATTTCTTTCATCATTTAAAGCATTTTGTAGCATTAGAAGCAAGAGAAAACAATTTAGGCAGATAAAGAGCCGTTAGAGGATTTTTAGGAAGCATAAATGGCAATTAAAACGGACAAAAAAATAGCCGTTGCTGACATTTCCCATCGCAGGGGTCGACTCATGAGTCGACTCATGCTTCAGGGGTCGACTCATGAGTCGACCTCTGTTGCAAAAACCAGAGAATGCTTTTCTGGAATTTCTTGGCTCAAATTAGCAGGGGTCGACTCATGAGTCGACTCATGCCTTGTGGGTCGACTCATGAGTCGACTCACAGGTCGTGCCAAGCCAGAAAACTAGCGTGCCAAGGAGAATTTTTGCGTGCCAATCAGCTCACAGTGCCATGAGTTGACTCATGAGTCGACTCATGCACTTCAAACCTTCATAACTTCAAAAATATAAGTCCAAACACAATAAAATTTTTACCAATAGATTTCAAATCATTTGTTCTACCAAATGGTACTATCAAATTAGGATTTTAGTGAAATTATGATTTTGCCCTTGAAGAGCATAAGGACTTTTTCATTTTAAAATATTGTATCCCTTCAATCTGCTTTGTAATCATCAAAATCAATCTAGGAGCAACAAATGATATAGAGTACATCGTAACATATGATGCTACCATGTAAGCTATGTAGTTGTTGAACTTCATTAGTAGGTTGGGAGTGGCACCCTCCACCGATGGTCCAGTCCTATCATAGCACTGGAGCCATAAATCTGACTAAAGAACCAAAGTACCAGTATACTCTGTATTGCTATCACTTTTGATTTTAGATCAGGATGACATCAATCTTTGGAAGATCGATAAAAAAGGAGAACTTGACCAACCCATTTGCTAAGACCTCAGAACTAAGAAGTTCTACGAACTCAAATGGAAGATAGGATATTTGATATCATTCTGATTAGCTTTAGTACAAGTGAGAGTTGTTGGAAAATATATCCTAAAGCCTATCATCTAAGTGGTAGATGATTAAAATTAGTATATGAATTATCTAATAATAATAGTTATTTGGCAGGTTCATCATAAAAGAATTATCTTTCTTAAAAGAACTCCTAAATTATGATGAAGTCCTTAGAACCACAATCAATCGATAAAGAAAGATTTATCGAATGGTTCTTAAATTGTTCACGACCAAATGATAAGTTATTAACAAGGATGATAACTTATCAAGTGTAGGTCGCTGTATGCCATATACATTGGTTGTCCTCGTAACCAAGTGATGTGGAGACACTGGTATGGCATTCAGGTGAGATGTAGGAGTACATCTGCATT